>NW_024470790.1:241613-359210 GCF_017639515.1 Carcharodon carcharias | reverse complement strand
TCGAAGACCATCCCACTAATCCCCTAACTCTCCTCGAAGACACTCCCTCTAATCCTCTAACTCTCCCATCGAAGACCCTCCCTCTAATCCCCTAACTCTCCAATCGAAGACCCTCCCTCTAATCCCCTAACTCTACCATCGAAGACCCTCCCTAATCCCCTAACTCTCTCCATCGAAGGCTCTCCCTCTAATCCCTAACCCTCCATCGAAGACCCTCCCTCTAATACCCTAAACTCCCATCGAAGACCCTCCCTCTAATCCCCTAACTCTCCCATCGAAGACCCTCCCTAAATCCCTAAAAACTCCCATTGAAGACCCTCCCTCTAATCCCTAAATTCTGCATCGAAGACCCCCATCTAATGCCCTAACTCTCCCATCGAAGACAATCCCTCCAATCCCCTAACTGTCCATTGAAGACTAACCCTCTAATCCCCTAACTCTCCATCGAAGACCATCACTCTAAACCCCAAACACCCTCATCAAAGACCCTCCCTCTAATCCCTAACTCTCCCATCGAAGACTCTCCCTCTAAACCCCTACCGCTCCCATCGAAGACCCCTCCCTCTAATCGCCTACCTCTCCCATCGAAGACCCTCCCTCTAATCACCTAACTCTCCCATTGAAGACACTCCCTCTCATCCCCAAACTCGCCATCGAAGACCCTCCCTCTAATCCACTAACTCCCCCATCGAAGACCCTACCTTTAATTGCCTAAGAATCCCATTGAAGTCCTTCCCTCTAATCCACTAAATCTGCATTGAAGACCCTCCCTCTAATCCCCATGCTCCCATTGAAGACCCTCCCTCTAATTCCCTAACTCTCCCATTGAAGAAACTCCCTCTAATCCCAAACCCTAACATCGAAGACCCTCCCTCGAATCCCCTAACTCTCCCATCGAAGACCCTCCCTCTAATCCCCTATCTCCCCCATCGAAGACTCTCCCTCTAAACCCCAAACCCTACCATCGAAGACCCTCCCTCTCATCCCCTAACTCTCCCATCTAAGACCCTCACTCGAATACCCTAACTCTCCCATCGAAGACCCTCCCTCTAATCCCAAACTCTTCCATTGAAGAGCATCCCTCTGATCCCCTAGCTCTCCCATCGAAGACTCTCCCTCAAATCCCCAACCCTTCCATCAAGACCCTCCCTCTAATCCCCTAACTCTCCCATTGAAGACCCTCCCTCTAATCCCAAACTCTTCATTGAAGAGCATCCCTCTGATCCCCTAGCTCTCCCATCGAAGACCCCCCTCTAATCCCCTAAATCTGCATCGAAGACCCTCCCTCTAATCACCAACTCTCCCATCAAAGACCCCCCTCTAATATCCTAAATCTCCCATCGAAGACCCTCCGTATAATCCCCTAACTCTCCCATCGAAGACCATCCCTCTAATTCCCTAAATCTTCCATCGAAGATACTCCCTCTATTCCCCTAACTCTCCCATTGAAGACACTCCCTCTAATCCCCAAACCCTAACATCGAAGACCCTCCCTCTAATCCCCTAACTCTCCCATCGAAGACCCTCCCTCTAATTCCCTATCTCCCCCATCGAAGAACCTCCCTCTAATCCCCAAACTCGCCATCGAAGACCATCCCTCTAATCCCCTAACTCCCCCATCGAAGACCCTACCTTTAATAGCCTAAGACTCCCATCAAAGTCCTTCCCTCTAATCCACTAAATCTGCTTTGAAGACCCTCCCTCTAATCCCCAATGCTCCCATTGTAGACCCTCCCTCTAATCACCAACTCTCCCATCAAAGACCCCCCTCTAATATCCTAAATCTCCCATCAAAGACCATCCCACTAATTCCCTAAATCTCCCATCGAAGACCCTCCCTCTAATCCCCTAACTCTCCCATCAAAGACCCTCCCTCTAATTCCCTATCTCCCCCATCGAAGACCCACCCTCGAATCCCCAAACTCGCCATTGAAGACCCTACCTTTAATAGCCTAAGACTCCCATCGAAGTCCTTCCCTCTAATCCACTAAATCTGCATTGAAGACCCTCCCTCTAATCCCCAATGCTCCCATTGTAGACCCTCCCTCTAATCCCCTAACTCTCCCATCGAAGACTCTCCCTCTAAACCCCTACCTCTCCCATCAATGACCCTCCCTCTAATCCCCTAATTCTCCCATTGAAGACACTCCCTCTAATCCCCAAACCCTACCATCGAAGACCCTCCCTCTAATCCCCTAAATCTCCCATCGAAGACCCCTCCCTCTAATCCCCTAACTCCCCATTCAAAGACCCTCCCTCTAATCCCCAAACTCGCCATCGAAGACCATCCCTCTAATCCCCTAATTCTCCCATCGAAGACCATCCCTCTAATCCCCTAACTCTCCCATCGAAGACCCTCCCGCTAATCCACTAATTCTCCCATCAAAAACCATCCCTCTAATCCCCTAACTCTCCCATCGAAAATCCTCCCTCTAATCCCCTAAATCTGCATCGAAGAACCTCCCTCTAATCCCCTAACTCTCCCATCGAAGACCCTCCCCCTAATCCCCTAAATCTCCATCGAAGACTCGCCCTCTAATTCCCTAACTCTCCTTCGAAGACACTCTCTCTAATCCTCTTACTCTCCCATCGAAGACCCTCCCTCTAATCCCCTAACTCTCCCATCGAAAATCCTCCCTCTAATCCCCTAAATCTGCATCGAAGAACCTCCCTCTAATCCCCTAACTCTCCCATCGAAGATCCTCCCTCTAATCCCCTAACTCTCCCATCGAAGATCCTCCCTCTAATCCCCTAAATCTGCATCGAAGACCCTCCCTCTAATCCCCTAACTCTCCCATCGTAGACCCACCCTCTAAAACCCTGAATCGCTATCGAACACCCTCTCTCTAATAATCTAACTCTCCATCGAATCGCATCCCTCTAATCGCCAAACTCTGAAATCAAATATTCTCCCTCTAATGCACTCTCTTTCGATGACCATCCCTCTAATCCCCTAACTCTCCTGAAAGATACTCCCTCTAATCCTCTAACTCTCCCATTGAAGACCCTCCCTGTTATCCCCTAACTCTCCAATCGAAGACGCTCCCTCTAATCCCCTAACACTCCAATCGAGGACCCTCCCTCTAGTCAGTCCCCTAACTCTCCCATCAAAGACACCCCTTTAACCCCCTAACTCTCCCATTGAAGATCCTCCGTCTAATCCCCTAAATCTCCTATCGAAGACCATCCCTCTAATTCCCTAAATCTCCCATCGAAGGCTCTCCCTCTAATCCACTAACCCTCTCATCGAAGACCCTCCCTCTAATCCCCTAACTCTCCCATCGAAGACCCTTCCTCTAATCCCATAAATCACCCATCGACGACCATCCCTCTAATTCCCTAAATCTCCCATCGAAGGCTCTCCCTCTAATCCACTAACCCTCTCATCGAAGACCCTCCCTCTAATCCCCTAACTCTCCCATCGAAGACCCTCCCTCTAATCCCATAAATCCCCCATCGAAGACCCCCATCGAATGCCCTAACTCTCCCATTGAAGACCCTCCCTCCAATCCCTTAACTCTCCATTGAAGACCGTCCCGCCAATCCCCTAACTCTCCCATTGAAGACTATCCCTCTAATCCCCTAAAACTCTCATCGAGGACACCCCCCTCTAATTCCCTAATTCTCCCATCGAGAGACCTACCCTCTAATCCCTTAACTCTCCCATCCAAGACACTCCCTCTAATCCCCTAACTCTCCCATCAAAGACTCTACCGCTAATACCCCTAACTCCCCCGGCGAAGACCCTACCTTTAATAGCCTATGACTCCCATCGAAGTCCTTCCCTCTAATCCACTAAATCTGCATTGAAGACCCTCCCTCTAATCCCCAATGCTCCCATTGAAGACCATACCTCTAATCCCCTAACTCTCCATTGAAGACCCACTCTCTAATCCCCAACTCTCCCATCGAAGACCCTCCATCTAATCCCCTAAATCTCCCATCAAAGACCCTCCCTCTAATCCCCTAACACTCCCATCGAAGACACTCCCTCTAATCCCCAAACTCTACCATCGAAGACCCTCCCTCTAATCCCCTAACTCTCCATCAAAGACCCACCCTTTAATCCCCCAACTCACCCATCGAAGAACCTCCCTCTAACGCCCAAACTGTCAAATTGAAGACAGTTCCTCTAAGCCCCTAACTCTCCCATCGATGGCTCTCCCAATTATACCCTAACTCTCCCATTGAAGACACTCCCTCTAATCCTTTAACTCTCCCATCTAAGAACCTCCATCTAATACCCTAACTCTCCCATCAAATACACTCCCTCTAATCCCCTAACTCTCCCACTGAAGTTCCTCACTCTAATACCCTAACACTCCATCGAACACCGTCCCTCTAATCCCCTTACTCCCCCATCGAAGACCCTCCATCTAAAACACTAACTCCCCCATCGAATACCCTCCCTCTAATCCCCTAACCCTCCCATTGAAGATCCTCCCTCTAATCCCCTAACCCTCCCATCGAAGACCCTCCCTATAATCCCCTAACTCTCCCATCGAAGACCCTCCCTCTAATCCCCTAACACTCCCATCGAAGACCCTCGTCTAAACCCCTGACTCTCCATTGAAGACCGTCCTTATAATACCCTAACACTCCTATTGAAGACCATCCCTCTAATCCCCTAACTCTCCATTGAAGACCCTCCCTCTAATCCCCAAACTGTCCCATCAAAGACCCGTCCTCTAATCGCCTAGCTCTCCCATCAAAGACCCTCCCCCTAATCCCCTAAATTTCCATCAAAGACTCGCCCTCTAATCCCCTAACTCTCCTTCGAAGACACTCCCTCTAATCCTCTAACTCTCCCATCGAAGACCCTCCCTCTAATCCACTAACTCTCCATCAAAGACCCTCCCTCTAATCCCCTAACTCTCCCATCTAAGACCCTCACTCTAATCCCCTAACTCTCCCATCGAAGACCCTCCCTCAAATCCCCAAACTCTCCCATCAGAAACAATCCCTCTAATCCCCTAACTCTCCCATCGAAGACCATCCCTCTAATTCCCTAAGTCTCCCATCGAAGACGTTCCCTCTAATCCCCTAACTCTCCATCGAAGACCCTCCCTCTAATCCCCTAACTCTCCCATCGAAGACTCTCCCTCTAATCCCCAACCCTCCCATCGAAGACCCTCCCTCTAAATCCCCAATTCACTCATCGAAGACCGTCCCTCGAATCCCCAAACTCACCATCGAAGATCATCCCTCTAATCCCCTAACTCTCCCATCAAAAACCCTCCCTCTAATCCACTAATTCTCCCAATGAAGACGATCCCACTAATCCCCTAACTCTCCCATCAAGACCATCCCTCTAATCCCCTAACCCTCCCTTCGAAGACCGTCCCTCTAATAGCCTAACTCACCCATCGAAGACCCTCCCTCTAATCCCCAAACTCTTCCATTGTAGAGCATCCCTCTAATCCCCTAGCTCTCTCATCAAAGACTCTCCCCCTAATCCCCTAAATCTCCATCGAATACCCTCCAACTAATCACCTAACTCTCCCATCAAACCCAGCCCTCTAATCCCCTAACTCTCCAATCGAAGACCCTCCCTCTAATACCCTAAATCGCTATCGAACACCCTCTCTCTAATCCTCTAACTCTCCATCGAAGACCATCACTCTAATCACCAAACTCTGAAATCAAAGACTCTCCCTCTAATCCCCTAACTCTCTTTCGAAGGCCATCCCTCTAATCCCCTAACTCTCCTCGAAGACACTCCCTCTAATCCTCTAACTCTCCCATCGAAGACCCTCACTCTAATCCCCTAACTCTCCAATCGAAGACCCTCCCTCTAGTCAGTCCCCTAACTCTCCCATCAAAGACCCACCTCTAATCCCCTAACTCTCCCATCGAAGGCTCTCCCTCTAATCCCCTAACCCTCTCATCGAAGACCCTCCCTCTAATACACTAAACCTCCCATCGAAGACCATCCCTCTAATCCCCTAACTCTCCCATCGAAGACCCTCCCTCTAATCCCATAAAACCCCCATTGAAGACCCTCCCTCTAATCCCATAAATTCCGCATCGAAGACCCCCCATCTAATGCCCTAACTCTCCCATCGAAGACAATCCCTCCAATCCCCTAACTCTCCATTGAAGACTAACCCTCTAATCCCCTAACTCTCCATCGAAGACCATCACTCTAAACCCCAAACACCCTCATCAAAGACCCTCCCTCTAATCCCTAACTCTCCCATCGAAGACTCTCCCTCTAAACCCCTACCGCTCCCATCGAAGACCCTCCCTCTAATCGCCTACCTCTCCCATCGAAGACCCTCCCTCTAATCACCTAACTCTCCCATTGAAGACACTCCCTCTCATCCCCAAACTCGCCATCGAAGACCCTCCCTCTAATCCACTAACTCCCCCATCGAAGACCCTACCTTTAATTGCCTAAGAATCCCATTGAAGTCCTTCCCTCTAATCCACTAAATCTGCATTGAAGACCCTCCCTCTAATCCCCAATGCTCCCATTGAAGACCCTCCCTCTAATTCCCTAACTCTCCCATTGAAGAAACTCCCTCTAATCCCCAAACCCTAACATCGAAGACCCTCCCTCGAATCCCCTAACTCTCCCATCGAAGACCCTCCCTCTAATCCCCTATCTCCCCCATCGAAGACTCTCCCTCTAAACCCCAAACCCTACCATCGAAGACCCTCCCTCTCATCCCCTAACTCTCCCATCTAAGACCCTCACTCGAATACCCTAACTCTCCCATCGAAGACCCTCCCTCTAATCCCCAAACTCTTCCATTGAAGAGCATCCCTCTGATCCCCTAGCTCTCCCATCGAAGACTCTCCCTCAAATCCCCAACCCTTCCATCAAGACCCTCCCTCTAATCCCCTAACTCTCCCATTGAAGACCCTCCCTCTAATCCCCAAACTCTTCCATTGAAGAGCATCCCTCTGATCCCCTAGCTCTCCCATCGAAGACCCCCCTCTAATCCCCTAAATCTGCATCGAAGACCCTCCCTCTAATCACCAACTCTCCCATCAAAGACCCCCCTCTAATATCCTAAATCTCCCATCGAAGACCCTCCGTATAATCCCCTAACTCTCCCATCGAAGACCATCCCTCTAATTCCCTAAATCTTCCATCGAAGATACTCCCTCTAATCCCCTAACTCTCCCATTGAAGACACTCCCTCTAATCCCCAAACCCTAACATCGAAGACCCTCCCTCTAATCCCCTAACTCTCCCATCGAAGACCCTCCCTCTAATTCCCTATCTCCCCCATCGAAGAACCTCCCTCTAATCCCCAAACTCGCCATCGAAGACCATCCCTCTAATCCCCTAACTCCCCCATCGAAGACCCTACCTTTAATAGCCTAAGACTCCCATCAAAGTCCTTCCCTCTAATCCACTAAATCTGCTTTGAAGACCCTCCCTCTAATCCCCAATGCTCCCATTGTAGACCCTCCCTCTAATCACCAACTCTCCCATCAAAGACCCCCCTCTAATATACTAAATCTCCCATCGAAGACCATCCCACTAATTCCCTAAATCTCCCATCGAAGACCCTCCCTCTAATCCCCTAACTCTCCCATCAAAGACCCTCCCTCTAATTCCCTATCTCCCCCATCGAAGACCCACCCTCGAATCCCCAAACTCGCCATTGAAGACCCTACCTTTAATAGCCTAAGACTCCCATCGAAGTCCTTCCCTCTAATCCACTAAATCTGCATTGAAGACCCTCCCTCTAATCCCCAATGCTCCCATTGTAGACCCTCCCTCTAATCCCCTAACTCTCCCATCGAAGACTCTCCCTCTAAACCCCTACCTCTCCCATCAATGACCCTCCCTCTAATCCCCTAATTCTCCCATTGAAGACACTCCCTCTAATCCCCAAACCCTACCATCGAAGACCCTCCCTCTAATCCCCTAAATCTCCCATCGAAGACCCTCCCTCTAATCCCCTAACTCCCCATTCAAAGACCCTCCCTCTAATCCCCAAACTCGCCATCGAAGACCATCCCTCTAATCCCCTAATTCTCCCATCGAAGACCATCCCTCTAATCCCCTAACTCTCCCATCGAAGACCCTCCCGCTAATCCACTAATTCTCCCATCAAAAACCATCCCTCTAATCCCCTAACTCTCCCATCGAAAATCCTCCCTCTAATCCCCTAAATCTGCATCGAAGAACCTCCCTCTAATCCCTAACTCTCCCATCGAAGACCCTCCCCCTAATCCCCTAAATCTCCATCGAAGACTCGCCCTCTAATTCCCTAACTCTCCTTCGAAGACACTCTCTCTAATCCTCTTACTCTCCCATCGAAGACCCTCCCTCTAATCCCCTAACTCTCCCATCGAAAATCCTCCCTCTAATCCCCTAAATCTGCATCGAAGAACCTCCCTATAATCCCCTAACTCTCCCATCGAAGATCCTCCCTCTAATCCCCTAACTCTCCCATCGAAGATCCTCCCTCTAATCCCCTAAATCTGCATCGAAGACCCTCCCTCTAATCCCCTAACTCTCCCATCGTAGACCCACCCTCTAAAACCCTGAATCGCTATCGAACACCCTCTCTCTAATAATCTAACTCTCCATCGAATCGCATCCCTCTAATCGCCAAACTCTGAAATCAAATACTCTCCCTCTAATGCACTCTCTTTCGATGACCATCCCTCTAATCCCCTAACTCTCCTCAAAGATACTCCCTCTAATCCTCTAACTCTCCCATTGAAGACCCTCCCTGTTATCCCCTAACTCTCCAATCGAAGACGCTCCCTCTAATCCCCAACACTCCAATCGAGGACCCTCCCTCTAGTCAGTCCCCTAACTCTCCCATCAAAGACACCCCTCTAACCCCCTAACTCTCCCATTGAAGATCCTCCGTCTAATCCCCTAAATCTCCTATCGAAGACCATCCCTCTAATTCCCTAAATCTCCCATCGAAGGCTCTCCCTCTAATCCACTAACCCTCTCATCGAAGACCCTCCCTCTAATCCCCTAACTCTCCCATCGAAGACCCTTCCTCTAATCCCATAAATCACCCATCGAAGACCATCCCTCTAATTCCCTAACGCTCCCATCGAAGACACTCCCTCTAATCCCCAAACTCTACCATCGAAGACCCTCCCTCTAATCCCCTAACTCTCCATCAAAGACCCACCCTTTAATCCCCCAACTCACCCATCGAAGAACCTCCCTCTAACGCCCAAACTGTCAAATTGAAGACAGTTCCTCTAAGCCCCTAACTCTCCCATCGATGGCTCTCCCAATTATACCCTAACTCTCCCATTGAAGACACTCCCTCTAATCCTTTAACTCTCCCATCTAAGAACCTCCATCTAATACCCTAACTCTCTCATCAAATACACTCCCTCTAATCCCCTAACTCTCCCACTGAAGTTCCTCACTCTAATACCCTAACACTCCATCGAACACCGTCCCTCTAATCCCCTTACTCCCCCATCGAAGACCCTCCATCTAAAACACTAACTCCCCCATCGAATACCCTCCCTCTAATCCCCTAACCCTCCCATTGAAGATCCTCCCTCTAATCCCCTAACCCTCCCATCGAAGACCCTCCCTATAATCCCCTAACTCTCCCATCGAAGACCCTCCCTCTAATCCCCTAACACTCTCATCGAAGACCCTCGTCTAAACCCCTGACTCTCCATTGAAGACCGTCCTTATAATACCCTAACACTCCTATTGAAGACCATCCCTCTAATCCCCTAACTCTCCATTGAAGACCCTCCCTCTAATCCCCTAACTCTCCCATCGAAGACCCTTCCTCTAATCCCATAAATCACCCATCGACGACCATCCCTCTAATTCCCTAAATCTCCCATCGAAGGCTCTCCCTCTAATCCACTAACCCTCTCATCGAAGACCCTCCCTCTAATCCCCTAACTCTCCCATCGAAGACCCTCCCTCTAATCCCATAAATCCCCCATCGAAGACCCCCATCGAATGCCCTAACTCTCCCATTGAAGACCCTCCCTCCAATCCCTTAACTCTCCATTGAAGACCGTCCCGCCAATCCCCTAACTCTCCCATTGAAGACTATCCCTCTAATCCCCTAAAACTCTCATCGAGGACACCCCCCTCTAATTCCCTAATTCTCCCATCGAGAGACCTACCCTCTAATCCCTTAACTCTCCCATCCAAGACACTCCCTCTAATCCCCTAACTCTCCCATCAAAGACTCTACCGCTAATACCCCTAACTTCCCCGGCGAAGACCCTACCTTTAATAGCCTATGACTCCCATCGAAGTCCTTCCCTCTAATCCACTAAATCTGCATTGAAGACCCTCCCTCTAATCCCCAATGCTCCCATTGAAGACCATACCTCTAATCCCCTAACTCTCCATTGAAGACCCACTCTCTAATCCCCAACTCTCCCATCGAATACCCTCCATCTAATCCCCTAAATCTCCCATCAAAGACCCTCCCTCTAATCCCCTAACGCTCCCATCGAAGACACTCCCTCTAATCCCCAAACTCTACCATCGAAGACCCTCCCTCTAATCCCCTAACTCTCCATCAAAGACCCACCCTTTAATCCCCCAACTCACCCATCGAAGAACCTCCCTATAACGCCCAAACTGTCAAATTGAAGACAGTTCCTCTAAGCCCCTAACTCTCCCATCGATGGCTCTCCCAATTATACCCTAACTCTCCCATTGAAGACACTCCCTCTAATCCTTTAACTCTCCCATCTAAGAACCTCCATCTAATACCCTAACTCTCCCATCAAATACACTCCCTCTAATCCCCTAACTCTCCCACTGAAGTTCCTCACTCTAATACCCTAACACTCCATCGAACACCGTCCCTCTAATCCCCTTACTCCCCCATCGAAGACCCTCCATCTAAAACACTAACTCCCCCATCGAATACCCTCCCTCTAATCCCCTAACCCTCCCATTGAAGATCCTCCCTCTAATCCCCTAACCCTCCCATCGAAGACCCTCCCTATAATCCCCTAACTCTCCCATCGAAGACCCTCCCTCTAATCCCCTAACTCTCCCATCGAAGACCCTCCCTCTAATCCCCTATCTCCCCCATCGAAGACTCTCCCTCTAAACCCCAAACCCTACCATCGAAGACCCTCCCTCTCATCCCCTAACTCTCCCATCTAAGACCCTCACTCGAATACCCTAACTCTCCCATCGAAGACCCTCCCTCTAATCCCCAAACTCTTCCATTGAAGAGCATCCCTCTGATCCCCTAGCTCTCCCATCGAAGACTCTCCCTCAAATCCCCAACCCTTCCATCAAGACCCTCCCTCTAATCCCCTAACTCTCACATCGAAGACCCTCCCACTAATCCCCAAATTCTTCCATTGAAGAGCATCCCTCTTATCCCCTAGCTCTCCCATTGAAGACCCCCCTCTAATCCCCTAAATCTGCATCGAAGACCCTCCCTCTAATCACCAACTCTCCCATCAAAGACCCCCCTCTAATATCCTAAATCTCCCATCGAAGACCCTCCGTATAATCCCCTAACTCTCCCATCGAAGACCATCCTCTAATTCCCTAAATCTTCCATCGAAGACACTCCCTCTAATCCCCTAACTCTCCCATTGAAGACACTCCCTCTAATCCCCAAACCCTAACATCGAAGACCCTCCCTCTAATCCCCTAACTCTCCCATCGAAGACCCTCCCTCTAATTCCCTATCTCCCCATCGAAGAACCTCCCTCTAATCCCCAAACTCGCCATCGAAGACCATCCCTCTAATCCCCTAACTCCCCCATCGAAGACCCTACCTTTAATAGCCTAAGACTCCCATCGAAGTCCTTCCCTCTAATCCACTAAATCTGCTTTGAAGACCCTCCCTCTAATCCCCAATGCTCCCATTGTAGACCCTCCCTCTAATCACCAACTCTCACATCAAAGACCCCCCTCTAATATCCTACATCTCCCATCAAAGACCATCCCACTAATTCCCTAAATCTCCCATCGAAGACCCTCCCTCTAATCCCCTAACTCTCCCATCAAAGACCCTCCCTCTAATTCCCTATCTCCCCCATCAAAGACCCACCCTCGAATCCCCAAACTCGCCATTGAAGACCCTACCTTTAATAGCCTAAGCCTCCCATCGAAGTCCTTCCCTCTAATCCACTAAATCTGCATTGAAGACCCTCCCTCTAATCCCCAATGCTCCCATTGTAGACCCTCCCTCTAATCCCCTAACTCTCCCATCGAAGACTCTCCCTCTAAACCCCTACCTCTCCCATCAATGACCCTCCCTCTAATCCCCTAATTCTCCCATTGAAGACACTCCCTCTAATCCACAAACCCTACCATCGAAGACCCTCCCTCTAATCCCCTAACTCTCCCATCGAAGACCCTCCCTCTAATCCCCTAACTCCCCATTCGAAGACCCTCCCTCTAATCCCCAAACTCGCCATCGAAGACCATCCCTCTAATCCCCTAATTCTCCCATCGAAGACCATCCCTCTAATCCCCTAACTCTCCCATCGAAGACCCTCCCGCTAATCCACTAATTCTCCCATCAAAAACCATCCCTCTAATCCCCTAACTCTCCCAAAGAAGACCCTCCCTCTAATAGCCTAAATCTCCAATCGAAGACACTCACTCTAATCTGCAAACTCTCCCATTGAAGAGCATCCCTCTAATCGCCTAGCTCTCCCATCGAAGACCCGCCCCCTAATCCCCTAAACCTCAATCGAAGACCCTCCCTCTAATCCCCTAACTCTCCCATCAAAACCCGCCCTCTAATCGCCTAACTCTCCCATCGAAGACCCTCCCCCTAATCCCCTAAATCTCCATCGAAGACTCGCCCTCTAATTCCCTAACTCTCCTTCGAAGACACTCTCTCTAATCCTCTTACTCTCCCATCGAAGACCCGCCCTCTAATCCCCTAACTCTCCATCGAAAACCATCCCTCTAATCCCCTAATTCCATCGAAGAACCTCCCTCTAATCCCCTAACTCTCCCATCGAAGATCCTCCCTCTAATCCCCTAACTCTCCCATCGAAGATCCTCCTCTAATCCCCTAAATCTGCATCGAAGACCCTCCCTCTAATCCCCTAACTCTCCCATCGTAGACCCACCCTCTAAAACCCTGAATCGCTATCGAACACCCTCTCTCTAATAATCTAACTCTCCATCGAATCGCATCCCTCTAATCGCCAAACTCTGAAATCAAATACTCTCCCTCTAATGCACTCTCTTTCGATGACCATCCCTCTAATCCCCTAACTCTCCTCAAAGATACTCCCTCTAATCCTCTAACTCTCCCATTGAAGACCCTCCCTGTTATCCCCTAACTCTCCAATCGAAGACGCTCCCTCTAATCCCCTAACACTCCAATCGAGGACCCTCCCTCTAGTCAGTCCCCTAACTCTCCCATCAAAGACACCCCTCTAACCCCCTAACTCTCCCATTGAAGATCCTCCGTCTAATCCCCTAACTCTCCTATCGAAGACCATTCCTCTAATTCCCTAAATCTCCCATCGACGGCTCTCCCTCTAATCCACTAACCCTCTCATCGAAGACCCTCCCTCTAATCCCCTAACTCTCCATCAAAGACCCACCCTTTAATCCCCCAACTCACCCATCGAAGAACCTGCCTCTAACGCCCAAACTCTCAAATTGAAGACAGTTCCTCTAAGCCCCTAACTCTCCCATTGAAGGCACTCCCAATTATACCCTAACTCTCCCATTGAAGACACTCCCTCTAATCCTTTTACTCTCCCATCTAAGACCCTCCATCCAATACCCTAGCTCTGCCATCAAAGACACTCCCTCTAATACCATAACTCTCCCACCGAAGATCCTCCCTCAAATACCCTAACACTCTATCAAAGACCGTCCCTCCAATTGCCTAAATCTCCATCGAAGACCCTCCCTCTAATCCCCTAACTCCCCCATCGAAGACCCTCCATCTAAAACACTAACTCCCCCATCGAAGACCCTCCCTCTAATCCCCTAACACTCCCATTGAGATCCTCCCTCTAATCCCCTAACTCTCCATCGAAGACCCTCCCTCTAACCCACTACCTCTCCCATTGAAGACCCTCACTCTAATCCCCTAACTCTCCCACTGAAGACCCACCCTCTAATCCCCTAACTCTCCATCGAAGACCATCCATCTAATCACCTAACTCTCCATCGAAGACCCTCCCTCTAATCCCCTAACTCTCCCATCTAAGACACTCCCTCTAATCCCCAAACTCGCCATCGAAGACCCTCCCTCTAATCCCCTATATCTCCTATTGAAGAACCTCCGTCTAATCACCTAACTCTCCCATCGAAGACCATCCCTCTAATTCCCTAAATCTCCCATCGAAGGCTCTCCCTCTAATCCCATAACACTCTCATCGAAGACCCTCCATCTAATCCCCTAACTCTCCCATCGAAGACCCTCCCTTTAATCCCATAAATCCCCCATCGAAGACCCCCATCGAATGCCCTAACTCTTCCATCGAAGACCCTCCCTCCAATCCCCTAACACTCCATTGAAGACCCTCCCGCCAATCCCCTAACTCTCCCATTGAAGACTATCCCTCTAATCCCCTAAAACTCTCATCGAGGACACCCCCCTCTAATTCCCTAATTCTCCCATCGAGAGACCTACCCTCTAATCCCCTAACTCTCCCATCCAAGACACTCCATCTAATCCCCTAACTCTCCCATCAAAGACTCTCCCGCTAATACCCCTAACTCCCTCGGCGAAGACCCTACCTTTAATAGCCTATGACTCCCATCGAAGTACTTCCCTCTAATCCACTAAATCTGCATTGAAGACCCTCCCTCTAATCGCCAATGCTCCCATTGAAGACCATACCTCTAATCCCCTAACTCTCCATTGAAGACCCACTCTCTAATCCCCAACTCTCCCATCGAAGACCCTCCATCTAATCCCCTAAATCTCCGTCAAAGACCCTCCCTCTAATCCCCTAACGCTCCCATCGAAGACTCTCCATCTAAACCCCTACCTCTCCCATCGAAGGCCCTCCCACTAATCCCCTAACTCTGCCATCGAAGACACTCCCTCTAATCCCCAAACTCTACCATCGAAGACCCTCCCTCTAATCCCCTAACTCTCCATCAAAGACCCACCCTTTAATCCCCCAACTCACCCATCGAAGAACCTCCCTCTAACGCCCAAACTGTCAAATTGAACACAGTTCCTCTAAGCCCCTAACTCTCCCATCGATGGCTCTCCCAATTATACCCTAACTCTCCCATTGAAGACACTCCCTCTAATCCTTTAACTCTCCCAATCTAAGAACCTCCATCTAATACCCTAACTCTCCCATCAAATACACTCCTCTAATCCCCTAACTCTCCCACTGAAGTTCCTCACTCTAATACCCTAACACTCCATCGAACAACGTCCCTCTAATCCCCTTACTCCCCCATCGAAGACCCTCCATCTAAAACACTAACTCCCCCATCGAATACCCTCCCTCTAATCCCCTAACCCTCCCATTGAAGATCCTCCCTCTAATCCCCTAACCCTCCCATCGAAGACCCTCCCTATAATCCCCTAACACTCCCATCGAAGACCCTCGTCTAAACCCCTGACTCTCCATTGAAGACCGTCCTTATAATAGCCTAACACTCCTATTGAAGACCATCCCTCTAATCCCCTAACTCTCCATTGAAGACCCTCCCTCTAATCCCCAAACTGTCCCATCAAAGACCCGTCCTCTAATCGCCTAGCTCTCCCATCAAAGACCCTCCCCCTAATCCCCTAAATTTCCATCAAAGACTCGCCCTCTAATCCCCTAACTCTCCCATCGAAGACTCTCCCTCTAATCCTCTAACTCTCCATCGAAGACTCTTCCTCTAATCCACTAACTCTCCAATCGAAGTCCCTCCCTCTAATCCCCTAACTCTCCATCGAAGACCCTCACTCTAATCCCCTAACTCTCCCATCGAAGACCCTCCCTCAAATCCCCCAAACTCTCCCATCAGAAACAATCCCTCTAATCCCCTAACTCTCCCATCGAAGACCATCCCTCTAATCCATTAAATCTCCCATCGAAGACTTTCCCTCTAATCCCCTAACTCTCCATCGAAGACCCTCCCTCTAATCCCCTAACTCTCCCATCGAAGACCATCCCTCTAATTCCCTAAGTCTCCCATTGAAGACCCTCCCTCTAATCCCCAAACTCTTCCATTGAAGAGCATCCCTCTGATCCCCTAGCTCTCCCATCGAAGACCCCCCTCTAATCCCCTAAATCTGCATCGAAGACCCTCCCTCTAATCACCAACTCTCCCATCAAAGACCCCCCTCTAATATCCTAAATCTCCCATCGAAGACCCTCCGTATAATCCCCTAACTCTCCCATCGAAGACCATCCCTCTAATTCCCTAAATCTTCCATCGAAGACACTCCCTCTAATCCCCTAACTCTCCCATTGAAGACACTCCCTCTAATCCCCAAACCCTAACATCGAAGACCCTCCCTCTAATCCCCTAACTCTCCCATCAAAGACCCTCCCTCTAATTCCCTATCTCCCCCATCGAAGAACCTCCCTCTAATCCCCAAACTCGCCATCGAAGACCATCCCTCTAATCCCCTAACTCCCCCATCGAAGACCCTACCTTTAATAGCCTAAGACTCCCATCGAAGTCCTTCCCTCTAATCCACTAAATCTGCTTTGAAGACCCTCCCTCTAATCCCCAATGCTCCCATTGTAGACCCTCCCTCTAATCACCAACTCTCCCATCAAAGACCCCCCTCTAATATCCTAAATCTTCCATCAAAGACCATCCCACTAATTCCCTAAATCTCCCATCGAAGACCCTCCCTCTAATCCCCTAACTCTCCCATCAAAGACCCTCCCTCTAATTCCCTATCTCCCCCATCGAAGACCCACCCTTGAATCCCCAAACTCGCCATTGAAGACCCTACCTTTAATAGCCTAAGACTCCCATCGAAGTCCTTCCCTCTAATCCACTAAATCTGCATTGAAGACCCTCCCTCTAATCCCCAATGCTCCCATTGTAGACCCTCCCTCTAATCCCCTAACTCTCCCATCGAAGACTCTCCCTCTAAACCCCTACCTCTCCCATCAATGACCCTCCCTCTAATCCCCTAATTCTCCCATTGAAGACACTCCCTCTAATCCCCAAACACTACCATCGAAGACCCTCCCTCTAATCCCCTAACTCTCCCATCGAAGACCCTCCCTCTAATCCCCTAACTCCCCATTCGAAGACCCTCCCTCTAATCCCCAAACTCGCCATCGAAGACCCTCCCGCTAATCCACTAATTCTCCCATCGAAAACCATCCCTCTAATCCCCTAACTCTCCCAAAGAAGTCCCTCCCTCTAATAGCCTAAATCTCCAATCGAAGACACTCACTCTAATCTGCAAACTCTCCCATTGAAGAGCATCCCTCTAATCGCCTAGCTCTCCATCGAAGACCCGCCCCCTAATCCCCTAAACCTCAATCGAAGACCCTCCCTCTAATCCCCTAACTCTCCCATCAAAACCCGCCCTCTAATCGCCTAACTCTCCCATCGAAGACCCTACCCCTAATCCCCTAAATCTCCATCGAAGACTCGCCCTCTAATTCCCTAACTCTCCTTCGAAGACACTCTCTCTAATCCTCTTACTCTCCCATCGAAGACCCTCCCTCTAATCCCCTAACTCTCCCATCGAAAATCCTCCCTCTAATCCCCTAAATCTGCATCGAAGAACCTCCCTCTAATCCCCTAACTCTCCCATCGAAGATCTCCCCTCTAATCCCCTAACTCTCCCATCGAAGATCCTCCCTCTAATCCCCTAAATCTGCATCGAAGACCCTCCCTCTAATCCCCTAACTCTCCATCGTAGACCCACCCTCTAAAACCCTGAATCGCTATCGAACACCCTCTCTCTAATAATCTAACTCTCCATCGAATCGCATCCCTCTAATCGCCAAACTCTGAAATCAAATACTCTCCCTCTAATGCACTCTCTTTCGATGACCATCCCTCTAATCCCCCTAACTCTCCTCAAAGATACTCCCTCTAATCCTCTAACTCTCCCATTGAAGACCCTCCCTGTTATCCCCTAACTCTCCAATCGAAGACGCTCCCTCTAATCCCCTAACACTCCAATCGAGGACCCTCCCTCTAGTCAGTCCCCTAACTCTCCAATCAAAGACACCCCTCTAACCCACTAACTCTCCCATCAGAAACAATCCCTCTGATCCCCTAACTCTCCCATCGAAGACCATCCCTCTAATCCCTAAATCTCCATCAAAGACTCTCCCTCTAATACCTTAACTCTCCCATCGATGATCCTCCCTGTAATCCCCTAACTCCACCATCGATGACCCTTCCTCTAATCCCTAAACTCTCCCTTCGAAGACCATTCCTCTAATCCCCTAACTCTCCCATCGCAGACCCGCCATCTAAACCCCTAACTCCCCTATCGAAGACCCTCCCTCTAATCCCCTAACTCTCCATCAAAGACCCACCCTCTAATCCCCTAACTCACCCATCGAAGACCTCCCTCTAATCCTAACTCTCCAATTGAAGACTTCCTCTAAGCCCCTAACTCTCCATCGAAGACCCTCCCAATAACCCTAACTCTCCCATCGAATACCCTACCTCTAATCCTTAACTCTCCCATTGACGAATCTCCCTCTAATACCCAAACTCTCCCATTGAAGGCCATCCCTCTAATCCTCTTACTCTCCCATCGAAGCCCTCCTCTAATACCCTAACACTCCATCGAAGACCGTCCCTCTAATCCCCTACTCCCCCATCGAAGACCCTCCATCTAAAACACTAACTCTCCCATCGAAGACCCTCCCTCTAATCCCCTAACTCTCCCATTGAAGATCCTCCCTCTAATCCCCTAACCCTCCATCGAAGACCCTCCTCTAATCCCCTAACTCTCCCATCGAAGACCCTCCCTCTAAACGCCTAACTCTCCCATCAAAGACCGTGCATCTAACCCCCTACTCTCCATCAAAGACCCTCCCTCTAACCCCCTAACTCTCCATCGAAGACCCTCCCTCTAACAACCTAACTCTCCATTGAAGACCCTCCCTCTAACCCCCTAACTCTCCATCGAAGACCATCCCTCTAATCCCCTAACTCTCCCATCGAAGACCATCCCTCTAATTCCCTAAATCTCCCATCGAAGGCTCTCCTCTAATCCACTAACCTCTCATCGAAGACCCTCCCTCTAATCCCCTAACTCTCCCATCGAAGACCCTCCCTCTAATCCCATAAATCCCCCATCGAAGACCCCCATCGAATGCCCTAACTCTCCCATCGAAGACCCTCCCTCCAATCCCCTAACTCTCCATTGAAGACCCTTCCGCCAATCCCCTAACTCTCCCATTGAAGACTATCCCTCTAATCCCCTAAAACTCTCATCGAGGACACCCCCCTCTAATTCCCTAATTCTCCCATCGAGAGACCTACCCTCTAATCCCCTAACTCTCCCATCGAAGACCCTCCCTCTAATCCCCTAACTCTCCCATCAAAGACTCTCCCGCTAATCTACTAACATCCCATTGAAGACCCTACATTTAATAGCCTAAGACTCCCATCGAAGTCCTTCCCTCTAATCCACTAAACCTGCATTGAAGACCCGCCCTCTAATCCCCAATGCTCCCATTGAAGACCCTCCCTCTAATCCCCTAACTCTCCATTGAAGACCCACTCTCTAATCCCCAACTCTCCCATCGAAGACCCTCCCTCTAATAACTAACTCTACCATCAAAGACCCTCCCTCTAATTCCTTAACTCTCCAATCGAAGACACTCCCTCTAATCCCCTAACTCTACCATCGAAGACCCTCCCTCTAATACTCTAACGCTCCATCAAAGACCCTCCCTCTAATCCCCAAACTCTCCAATCGAGGACCCTCCCTCTAATCCCAAACTGTCAAATTGAAGACAGTTCCTCTAAGCCCCTAACTCTCCCATCGAAGGCTCTCCCAATAATACCCTAACTCTCCCATTGAAGACACTCCCTCTAATCCTTTAACTCTCCCATCTAAGAACCTCCATCTAATACCCTAACTCTCCCATCAAATACACTCCCTCTAATCCCCTAACTCTCCCACTGAAGTTCCTCACTCTAATACCCTAACACTCCATCGAACACCGTCCCTCTAATCCCCTACTCCCCCATCGAAGACCCTCCATCTAAAACACTAACTCCCCATCGAATACCCTCCCTCTAATCCCCTAACCCTCCCATTGAAGATCCTCCCTCTAATCCCCTAACCCTCCCATCGAAGACCCTCCCTATAATCCCCTAACTCTCCCATCGAAGACCCTCCCTCTAATCCCCTAACACTCCCATCGAAGACCCTCGTCTAAACCCCGACTCTCCATTGAAGACCGTCCTTATAATACCCTAACACTCTATTGAAGACCATCCCTCTAATCCCCTAACTCTCCATTGAAGACCCTCCCACTAATCCCCAAACTGTCCCATCAAAGACCCGTCCTCTAATCGCCTAGCTCTCCCATCAAAGACCCTCCCCACTAATCCCCTAAATTTCCATCAAAGACTCGCCCTCTAATCCCCTAACTCTCCTTCGAAGACACTCCCTCTAATCCTCTAACTCTCCCATCGAAGACCCTCCCTCTAATCCACTAACTCTCCATCAAAGACCTCCCTCTAATCCCCTAACTCTCCATCTAAGACCCCTCACTCTAATCCCCTAACTCTCCCATCGAAGACCCTCCCTCAAATCCCCAAACTCTCCATCAGAAACAATCCCTCTAATCCCCTAACTCTCCATCGAAGACCATCCCTCTAATCCCCTAACTCTCCCATCGAAGACCCTCCCTCTAATCCCCTAACTCTCCATCGAAGACCCTCCCTCTAATCCCCTAACTCTCCCATCGAAGACCCTCCCTCTAATCCCCTAACTCTCCCATCGAAGACCCTCCCTCTAATCCCCTAACTCTCCCATCGAAGACCCTCCCTCTAATCCCCTAACTCTCCTATTGAAGACCCTCACACTAATCCCCTAAAGCTACCATTAAAGACCCTCCCTCTAATCCCCTAACTCTCCCATCGAAGACCATCCCTCTAATCCCCTAACGCTCCCATTGAGGATGCTCCATTCTAATTCACTAACTCTCCCATCGAAGACCCTCCCTCTAATCCCTAACTCTCCCATCGAAGACCCTCCCTCTAATCCCCAAATTCTTCCATTGAAGAGCATCCCTCTAATCCCCTAGCTCTCCCATCGAAGACCCTCCCTCTAATCCCCTAAATCTGCATCGAAGACCCTCCCTCTAATCCCCTAACTCTCCCATCGAAGACCCTCGCTCTAATCCCCTAACTCTCCAATCGAAGACCCTCCCTCTAATCCCCTAACTCTACCATCGAAGACCATCGCTCTAATCCCCTAACTCTACCATCAAAGACCCTCCCTCTAATCCCCTAACTCTCCCATCAAAGACATTCCCTCTAATCCCCTAACTCTCCCACTGAGGACCATCCCTCTAATCCCCTAACTCTCCATCGAAGACCCTCCCTCTAATCCCTAACTCTCCCGTCAAAGACCCTCCCTCTAACCCACTAACTCTCCCATCGAAGACCCTCCCTTTAATCCCTAAACTCTCCCATCGAAGACCCTCCCTCTAAGCCCCTAATCTCCCATCGAAGTCTCCCTCTAATCCCCTAAATCTCTCATCGAAGACCCTCCCTCTAATCCCCTAACTCTCCCATCAAAGACCCTCCCTCTAATTCCCTATCTCCCCCATCGAAGACCCACCCTTGAATCCCCAAACTCGCCATTGAAGACCCTACCTTTATAGCCTAAGACTCCCATCGAAGTCCTTCCCTCTAATCCACTAAATCTGCATTGAAGACCCGCCCTCTAATCCCCAATGCTCCCATTGTAGACCCTCCCTCTAATCCCCTAACTCTCCCATCGAAGACTCTCCCTCTAAACCCCTACCTCTCCCATCGATGACCCTCCCTCTAATCCCCTACCTCTCCCATTGAAGACACTCCCTCTAATCCCCAAACCCTACCATCGAAGACCATCCCTCTAATCCCCTAACTCTCCCATCGAAGACCCTCCCTCTAATCCCCTAACTCCCCATTCGAAGACCCTCCCTCTAATCCCCAAACTCGCCATCGAAGACCCTCCCGCTAATCCACTAATTCTCCCATCGAAAACCATCCCTCTAATCCCCTAACTCTCCCAAAGAAGTCCCTCCCTCTAATAGCCTAAATCTCCAATCGAAGACACTCACTCTAATCTGCAAACTCTCCCATTGAAGAGCATCCCTCTAATCGCCTAGCTCTCCCATCGAAGACCCGCCCCCTAATCCCCTAAACCTCAATCGAAGACCCTCCCTCTAATCCCCTAACTCTCCCATCAAAACCCGCCCTCTAATCGCCTAACTCTCCCATCGAAGACCCTCCCCCTAATCCCCTAAATCTCCATCGAAGACTCGCCCTCTAATTCCCTAACTCTCCTTCGAAGACACTCTCTCTAATCCTCTTACTCTCCCATCGAAGACCCTCCCTCTAATCCCCTAACTCTCCCATCGAAAATCCTCCCTCTAATCCCCTAAATCTGCATCGAAGAACCTCCCTCTAATCCCCTAACTCTCCCATCGAAGATCCTCCCTCTAATCCCCTAACTCTCCCATCGAAGATCCTCCCTCTAATCCCCTAAATCTGCATCGAAGACCCTCCCTCTAATCCCCTAACTCTCCCATCGTAGACCCACCCTCTAAAACCCTGAATCGCTATCGAACACCCTCTCTCTAATAATCTAACTCTCCATCGAATCGCATCCCTCTAATCGCCAAACTCTGAAATCAAATACTCTCCCTCTAATGCACTCTCTTTCGATGACCATCCCTCTAATCCCCTAACTCTCCTCAAAGATACTCCCTCTAATCCTCTAACTCTCCCATTGAAGACCCTCCCTGTTATCCCCTAACTCTCCAATCGAAGACGCTCCCTCTAATCCCCTAACACTCCAATCGAGGACCCTCCCTCTAGTCAGTCCCCTAACTCTCCAATCAAAGACACCCCTCTAACCCACTAACTCTCCCATTGAAGATCCTCCGTCTAATCCCCTAAATCTCCTATCGAAGACCATCCCTCTAATTCCCTAAATCTCCCATCGAAGGCTCTCCCTCTAATCCACTAACCCTCTCATCGAAGACCCTCCCTCTAATCCCCTAACTCTCCCATCGAAGACCCTTCCTCTAATCCCATAAATCATCCATCGAAGACCATCCCTCTAATTCCCTAACGCTCCCATCGAAGACACTCCCTCTAATCCCCAAACTCTACCATCGAAGACCCTCCCTCTAATCCCCTAACTCTCCATCAAAGACCCACCCTTTAATCCCCCAACTCACCCATCGAAGAACCTCCCTCTAACGCCCAAACTGTCAAATTGAAGACAGTTCCTCTAAGCCCCTAACTCTCCCATCGATGGCTCTCCCAATTATACCCTAACTCTCCCATTGAAGACACTCCCTCTAATCCTTTAACTCTCCCATCTAAGAACCTCCATCTAATACCCTAACTCTCCCATCAAATACACTCCCTCTAATCCCCTAACTCTCCCACTGAAGTTCCTCACTCTAATACCCTAACACTCCAGCGGACAACGTCCCTCTAATCCCCTTACTCCCCCATCGAAGACCCTCCATCTAAAACACTAACTCCCCCATCGAATACCCTCCCTCTAATCCCCTAACCCTCCCATTGAAGATCCTCCCTCTAATCCCCTAACCCTCCCATCGAAGACCCTCCCTATAATCCCCTAACTCTCCCATCGAAGACCCTCCCTCTAATCCCCTAACACTCTCATCGAAGACCCTCGTCTAAACCCCTGACTCTCCATTGAAGACCGTCCTTATAATACCCTAACACTCCTATTGAAGACCATCCCTCTAATCCCCTAACTCTCCATTGAAGACCCTCCCTCTAATCCCCTAACTCTCCCATCGAAGACCCTTCCTCTAATCCCATAAATCACCCATCGACGACCATCCCTCTAATTCCCTAAATCTCCCATCGAAGGCTCTCCCTCTAATCCACTAACCCTCTCATCGAAGACCCTCCCTCTAATCCCCTAACTCTCCCATCGAAGACCCTCCCTCTAATCCCATAAATCCCCCATCGAAGACCCCCATCGAATGCCCTAACTCTCCCATTGAAGACCCTCCCTCCAATCCCTTAACTCTCCATTGAAGACCGTCCCGCCAATCCCCTAACTCTCCCATTGAAGACTATCCCTCTAATCCCCTAAAACTCTCATCGAGGACACCCCCCTCTAATTCCCTAATTCTCCCATCGAGAGACCTACCCTCTAATCCCTTAACTCTCCCATCCAAGACACTCCCTCTAATCCCCTAACTCTCCCATCAAAGACTCTACCGCTAATACCCCTAACTTCCCCGGCGAAGACCCTACCTTTAATAGCCTATGACTCCCATCGAAGTCCTTCCCTCTAATCCACTAAATCTGCATTGAAGACCCTCCCTCTAATCCCCAATGCTCCCATTGAAGACCATACCTCTAATCCCCTAACTCTCCATTGAAGACCCACTCTCTAATCCCCAACTCTCCCATCGAATACCCTCCATCTAATCCCCTAAATCTCCCATCAAAGACCCTCCCTCTAATCCCCTAACGCTCCCATCGAAGACACTCCCTCTAATCCCCAAACTCTACCATCGAAGACCCTCCCTCTAATCCCCTAACTCTCCATCAAAGACCCACCCTTTAATCCCCCAACTCACCCATCGAAGAACCTCCCTATAACGCCCAAACTGTCAAATTGAAGACAGTTCCTCTAAGCCCCTAACTCTCCCATCGATGGCTCTCCCAATTATACCCTAACTCTCCCATTGAAGACACTCCCTCTAATCCTTTAACTCTCCCATCTAAGAACCTCCATCTAATACCCTAACTCTCCCATCAAATACACTCCCTCTAATCCCCTAACTCTCCCACTGAAGTTCCTCACTCTAATACCCTAACACTCCATCGAACACCGTCCCTCTAATCCCCTTACTCCCCCATCGAAGACCCTCCATCTAAAACACTAACTCCCCCATCGAATACCCTCCCTCTAATCCCCTAACCCTCCCATTGAAGATCCTCCCTCTAATCCCCTAACCCTCCCATCGAAGACCCTCCCTATAATCCCCTAACTCTCCCATCGAAGACCCTCCCTCTAATCCCCTAACACTCCCATCGAAGACCCTCGTCTAAACCCCTGACTCTCCATTGAAGACCGTCCTTATAATACCCTAACACTCCTATTGAAGACCATCCCTCTAATCCCCTAACTCTCCATTGAAGACCCTCCCTCTAATCCCCAAACTGTCCCATCAAAGACCCGTCCTCTAATCGCCTAGCTCTCCCATCAAAGACCCTCCCCCTAATCCCCTAAATTTCCATCAAAGACTCGCCCTCTAATCCCCTAACTCTCCTTCGAAGACACTCCCTCTAATCCTCTAACTCTCCCATCGAAGACCCTCCCTCTAATCCACTAACTCTCCATCAAAGACCCTCCCTCTAATCCCCTAACTCTCCCATCTAAGACCCTCACTCTAATCCCCTAACTCTCCCATCGAAGACCCTCCCTCAAATCCCCAAACTCTCCCATCAGAAACAATCCCTCTAATCCCCTAACTCTCCCATCGAAGACCATCCCTCTAATTCCCTAAGTCTCCCATCGAAGACTTTCCCTCTAATCCCCTAACTCTCCATCGAAGACCCTCCCTCTAATCACCTAACTCTCCCATCGAAGACTCTCCCTCTAATCCCCAACCCTCCCATCGAAGACCCTCCCTCTAAATCCCCAATTCACTCATCGAAGACCGTCCCTCGAATCCCCAAACTCACCATCGAAGATCATGCCTCTAATCCCCTAACTCTCCCATCAAAAACCCTCCCTCTAATCCACTAATTCTCCCAATGAAGACGATCCCACTACTGCCCCTAACTCTCCCATCAAGACCATCCCTCTAATCCCCTAACCCTCCCTTCGAAGACCGTCCCTCTAATAGCCTAACTCACCCATCGAAGACCCTCCCTTTAATCCCCAAACTCTTCCATTGTAGAGCATCCCTCTAATCCCCTAGCTCTCTCATCAAAGACTCTCCCCCTAATCCCCTAAATCTCCATCTAAGACCCTCCAACTAATCACCTAACTCTCCCATCAAACCCAGCCCTCTAATCCCCTAACTCTCCAATCGAAGACCCTCCCTCTAATACCCTAAATCGCTATCAAACACCGTCTCTCTAATCCTCTAACTCTCCATCGAAGACCATCACTCTAATCACCAAACTCTGAAATCAAAGACTCTCCCTCTAATCCCCTAACTCTCTTTCGAAGGCCATCCCTCTAATCCCCTAACTCTCCTCGAAGACACTCCCTCTAATCCTCTAACTCTCCCATCGAAGACCCTCACTCTAATCCCCTAACTCTCCAATCGAAGACCCTCCCTCTAGTCAGTCCCCTAACTCTCCCATCAAAGACCCACCTCTAATCCCCTAACTCTCCCATCGAAGGCTCTCCCTCTAATCCCCTAACCCTCTCATCGAAGACCCTCCCTCTAATACACTAAACCTCCCATCGAAGACCATCCCACTAATCCCCTAACTCTCCCATCGAAGAACATCCCTCTAATCCCATAAATCCCCCATTGAAGACCCTCCCTCTAATCCCATAAATTCCGCATCGAAGACCCCCCATCTAATGCCCTAACTCTCCCATCGAAGACAATCCCTCCAATCCCCTAACTCTCCATTGAAGACTAACCCTCTAATCCCCTAACTCTCCATCGAAGACCATCACTCTAAACCCCAAACACCCTCATCAAAGACCCTCCCTCTAATCCCTAACTCTCCCATCGAAGACTCTCCCTCTAAACCCCTACCGCTCCCATCGAAGACCCTCCCTCTAATCGCCTACCTCTCCCATCGAAGACCCTCCCTCTAATCCCCTAACTCTCCCATTGAAGACACTCCCTCTCATCCCCAAACTCGCCATCGAAGACCCTCCCTCTAATTCACTAACTCCCCCATCGAAGACCCTACCTTTCATTGCCTAAGAATCCCATCGAAGTCCTTCCCTCTAATCCACTAAATCTGCATTGAAGACCCTCCCTCTAATCCCCAATGCTCCCATTGAAGACCCTCCCTCTAATCCCCTAACTCTCCCATTGAAAACACTCCCTCTAAACCCCAAATCCTAACATCGAAGACCCTCCCTCAAATGCCCTAACTCTCCCATCGAAGACCCTCCCTCTAATCCCCTATCTCCCCCATCAAAGACCCTCCCTCTAATCCCCAAACTCGCCATCGAAGACCATCCCTCTAATCCCCTAACTCTTCCATCGAAGACACTCCCTCTAATCCCCTAACTCTGCCATCGAAGAACATCCCTATAATCCACTAATTCTCCCATCGAAAACCATCCCTCTAATCCCGTAACTCTCCCATCACAGACCCTCCCTCTAATCCCCTAACTCTCCCAAAGAAGACCCTCCCTCTAATCCCCTAACGCTCCCATCGAAGACCGTCCCTCTAATAGCCTAAATCTCCAATCGAAGACACTCACTCTAATCGGCAAACTCTCCCATTGAAGAGCATCCCTCTAATCGCCCAGCTATCGCATCGAAGACCCTCCCCCTAATCCCCTAAACCTCAATCGAAGACCCGCCCTCTAATCCCCTAACACTCCCATCAAAACCCGCCCTCTAATCGCCTAGCTCTCCCATCGAAGACCCTCCCCCTAATCCCCTAAACCTCAATCGAAGACCCTCCCTCTAATCCCCTAACACTCCCATCAAAACCCGCCCTCTAATCGCCTAGCTCTCCCATCGAAGACCCTCCCCCTAATCCCCTAAATCTCCATCGAAGACTCGCCCTCTAATTCCCTAACTCTCCTTCGAAGACACTCTCTCTAATCCTCTTACTCTCCCATCGAAGACCCTCCCTCAAATCCCCTAACTCTCCAATCGAACACTTTCCCTCTAATCTCATAACACTCCATCGAAGACCCTCCCTATAATCCCCTAACTCCCACATCGAAGATCCTCCCTCTAATCCCCTAACTCTCCCATCATAGACCCTTCCTCTAATACACTAAATCGCTATCGAACACCCTTTCTCTAATAATCTAACTCTCCATCAAAGACCATCCCTCTAATCCCCTAACTCTCCCATCGAAGACCCTCCTGCTAATGCCCTAATTCTCCTTTCGAAGACGATCCCTCTAATCCCCTAACTCGCCCATCGAAGACCCTCCCTAAAATCCCCTAACTCTCCCATCGAAGTCCCTCCCTCTAAACCCCTAATTCTCCATTGAAGACCCTCCTTATAATACCCTAACGCTCCTATTGAAGACCATCCCTCTAATCCCCTAACTCTCCCATCTAAGACACTCCCTCTAATCCCCAAACTCGCCATCGAAGAGCCTCCCTCTAATCCCCTAAATCTCCTATTGAAGACCCTCCGTCTAATCCCCTAACACTCCCATCGAAGACCCTCCCTCTAATCCCATAAATCCCCCATCAAAGACCCCCCATCGAATGCCCTAACTCTCCCATCGAAGACCCTCCCGCCAATCCCCTAACTCTCCATTGAAGACTATCCCTCTAATCCCCTAACACTCTCATGGAGGAGACCCCCCTCTAATTCCCTAATTCTCCCATCGAGAGACCTACCCTCTAATCCCCTAACTCTCCCATCGAAGAGCCTCCCTCTAATCCCCTAACTCCCCCATCGAAGACCCTACCTTTAATAGCCTAAGACTCCCATCGAAGTCCTTCCCTCTAATCCACTAAATCTGCATTGAAGACCCTCCCTCTAATCCCCAATGCTCCCACTGAAGACCCTCCCTCTAATTTCCAATGCTCCCATTGAAGACCCTCCCTCTAATCACCAATGCTCCCATTGAAGACCCTCCCTCTAATCCCCTAACGCTCCCATCGAAGACTCTCCCTCTAAACCCCTACCTCTCCAATCGAAGACCCTCCCTCTCATCCCCTAACTCTCCCATCGAAGACTCTCCCTCAAATCCCCAACCCTCCCATCAAGACCCTCCCGCTAATCCCCTAACTCTCCCATCGAAGACCCTCCATCGAATCCCCAAATTCTTCCATTGAAGAGCATCCCTCTGATCCCCTAGCTCTCCCATCGAAGACCCTACCTCTAATCCCCTAAATCTGCATCGAAGACCCTCCCTCTAATCACCAACTCTCCCATCAAAGACCCCCCTCTAATATCCTAAATCTCCCATCGAAGACCCTCCGTCTAATCCCCTAACTCTCCCATCGAAGACCATCCCTCTAATTCCCTAAATCTCCCATCGAAGGCTCTCCCTCTAATCCCATAACACTCTCATCGAAGACCCTCCCTCTAATCCCCTAACTCTCCCATCGAAGACCCTCCCTTTAATCCCATAAATCCCCCATCGAAGACCCCCATCGAATGCCCTAACTCTTCCATCGAAGACCCTCCCTCCAATCCCCTAACACTCCATTGAAGACCCTCCCGCCAATCCCCTAACTCTCCCATTGAAGACTATCCCTCTAATCCCCTAAAACTCTCATCGAGGACACCCCCCTCTAATTCCCTAATTCTCCCATCGAGAGACCTACCCTCTAATCCCCTAACTCTCCCATCCAAGACACTCCATCTAATCCCCTAACTCTCCCATCAAAGACTCTCCCGCTAATACCCCTAACTCCCTCGGCGAAGACCCTACCTTTAATAGCCTATGACTCCCATCGAAGTACTTCCCTCTAATCCACTAAATCTGCATTGAAGACCCTCCCTCTAATCCCCAATGCTCCCATTGAAGACCATACCTCTAATCCCCTAACTCTCCATTGAAGACCCACTCTCTAATCCCCAACTCTCCCATCGAAGACCCTCCATCTAATCCCCTAAATCTCCCGTCAAAGACCCTCCCTCTAATCCCCTAACGCTCCCATCGAAGACTCTCCATCTAAACCCCTACCTCTCCCATCGAAGGCCCTCCCACTAATCCCCTAACTCTGCCATCGAAGACACTCCCTCTAATCCCCAAACTCTACCATCGAAGACCCTCCCTCTAATCCCCTAACTCTCCATCAAAGACCCACCCTTTAATCCCCCAACTCACCCATCGAAGAACCTCCCTCTAATGCCCAAACTGTCAAATTGAACACAGTTCCTCTAAGCCCCTAACTCTCCCATCGATGGCTCTCCCAATTATACCCTAACTCTCCCATTGAAGACACTCCCTCTAATCCTTTAACTCTCCCATCTAAGAACCTCCATCTAATACCCTAACTCTCCCATCAAATACACTCCCTCTAATCCCCTAACTCTCCCACTGAAGTTCCTCACTCTAATACCCTAACACTCCATCGAACACCGTCCCTCTAATCCCCTTACTCCCCCATCGAAGACCCTCCATCTAAAACACTAACTCCCCCATCGAATACCCTCCCTCTAATCCCCTAACCCTCCCATTGAAGATCCTCCCTCTAATCCCCTAACCCTCCCATCGAAGACCCTCCCTATAATCCCCTAACTCTCCCATCGAAGACCCTCCCTCTAATCCCCTAACACTCCCATCGAAGACCCTCGTCTAAACCCCTGACTCTCCATTGAAGACCGTCCTTATAATACCCTAACACTCCTATTGAAGACCATCCCTCTAATCCCCTAACTCTCCATTGAAGACCCTCCCTCTAATCCCCAAACTGTCCCATCAAAGACCCGTCCTCTAATCGCCTAGCTCTCCCATCAAAGACCCTCCCACTAATCCCCTGAATTTCCATCAAAGACTCGCCCTCTAATCCCCTAACTCTCCTTCGAAGACACTCCCTCTAATCCTCTAACTCTCCCATCGAAGACCCTCCCTCTAATCCACTAACTCTCCATCAAAGACCCTCCCTCTAATCCCCTAACTCTCCCATCTAAGACCCTCACTCTAATCCCCTAACTCTCCCATCGAAGACCCTCCCTCAAATCCCCAAACTCTCCCATCAGAAACAATCCCTCTAATCCCCTAACTCTCCCATCGAAGACCATCCCTCTAATTCCCTAAGTCTCCCATTGAAGACCCTCCCTCTAATCCCCAAACTCTTCCATTGAAGAGCATCCCTCTGATCCCCTAGCTCTCCCATCGAAGACCCCCCTCTAATCCCCTAAATCTGCATCGAAGACCCTCCCTCTAATCACCAACTCTCCCATCAAAGACCCCCCTCTAATATCCTAAATCTCCCATCGAAGACCCTCCGTATAATCCCCTAACTCTCCCATCGAAGACCATCCCTCTAATTCCCTAAATCTTCCATCGAAGACACTCCCTCTAATCCCCTAACTCTCCCATTGAAGACACTCCCTCTAATCCCCAAACCCTAACATCGAAGACCCTCCCTCTAATCCCCTAACTCTCCCATCGAAGACCCTCCCTCTAATTCCCTATCTCCCCCATCGAAGAACCTCCCTCTAATCCCCAAACTCGCCATCGAAGACCATCCCTCTAATCCCCTAACTCCCCCATCGAAGACCCTACCTTTAATAGCCTAAGACTCCCATCGAAGTCCTTCCCTCTAATCCACTAAATCTGCTTTGAAGACCCTCCCTCTAATCCCCAATGCTCCCATTGTAGACCCTCCCTCTAATCACCAACTCTCCCATCAAAGACCCCCCTCTAATATCCTAAATCTCCCATCAAAGACCATCCCACTAATTCCCTAAATCTCCCATCGAAGACCCTCCCTCTAATCCCCTAACTCTCCCATCAAAGACCCTCCCTCTAATTCCCTATCTCCCCCATCGAAGACCCACCCTTGAATCCCCAAACTCGCCATTGAAGACCCTACCTTTAATAGCCTAAGACTCCCATCGAAGTCCTTCCCTCTAATCCACTAAATCTGCATTGAAGACCCTCCCTCTAATCCCCAATGCTCCCATTGTAGACCCTCCCTCTAATCCCCTAACTCTCCCATCGAAGACTCTCCCTCTAAACCCCTACCTCTCCCATCAATGACCCTCCCTCTAATCCCCTAATTCTCCCATTGAAGACACTCCCTCTAATCCCCAAACACTACCATCGAAGACCCTCCCTCTAATCCCCTAACTCTCCCATCGAAGACCCTCCCTCTAATCCCCTAACTCCCCATTCGAAGACCCTCCCTCTAATCCCCAAACTCGCCATCGAAGACCCTCCCGCTAATCCACTAATTCTCCCATCGAAAACCATCCCTCTAATCCCCTAACTCTCCCAAAGAAGTCCCTCCCTCTAATAGCCTAAATCTCCAATCGAAGACACTCACTCTAATCTGCAAACTCTCCCATTGAAGAGCATCCCTCTAATCGCCTAGCTCTCCCATCGAAGACCCGCCCCCTAATCCCCTAAACCTCAATCGAAGACCCTCCCTCTAATCCCCTAACTCTCCCATCAAAACCCGCCCTCTAATCGCCTAACTCTCCCATCGAAGACCCTCCCCCTAATCCCCTAAATCTCCATCGAAGACTCGCCCTCTAATTCCCTAACTCTCCTTCGAAGACACTCTCTCTAATCCTCTTACTCTCCCATCGAAGACCCTCCCTCTAATCCCCTAACTCTCCCATCGAAAATCCTCCCTCTAATCCCCTAAATCTGCATCGAAGAACCTCCCTCTAATCCCCTAACTCTCCCATCGAAGATCCTCCCTCTAATCCCCTAACTCTCCCATCGAAGATCCTCCCTCTAATCCCCTAAATCTGCATCGAAGACCCTCCCTCTAATCCCCTAACTCTCCCATCGTAGACCCACCCTCTAAAACCCTGAATCGCTATCGAACACCCTCTCTCTAATAATCTAACTCTCCATCGAATCGCATCCCTCTAATCGCCAAACTCTGAAATCAAATACTCTCCCTCTAATGCACTCTCTTTCGATGACCATCCCTCTAATCCCCTAACTCTCCTCAAAGATACTCCCTCTAATCCTCTAACTCTCCCATTGAAGACCCTCCCTGTTATCCCCTAACTCTCCAATCGAAGACGCTCCCTCTAATCCCCTAACACTCCAATCGAGGACCCTCCCTCTAGTCAGTCCCCTAACTCTCCAATCAAAGACACCCCTCTAACCCACTAACTCTCCCATTGAAGATCCTCCGTCTAATCCCCTAAATCTCCTATCGAAGACCATCCCTCTAATTCCCTAAATCTCCCATCGAAGGCTCTCCCTCTAATCCACTAACCCTCTCATCGAAGACCCTCCCTCTAATCCCCTAACTCTCCCATCGAAGACCCTTCCTCTAATCCCATAAATCATCCATCGAAGACCATCCCTCTAATTCCCTAACGCTCCCATCGAAGACACTCCCTCTAATCCCCAAACTCTACCATCGAAGACCCTCCCTCTAATCCCCTAACTCTCCATCAAAGACCCACCCTTTAATCCCCCAACTCACCCATCGAAGAACCTCCCTCTAACGCCCAAACTGTCAAATTGAAGACAGTTCCTCTAAGCCCCTAACTCTCCCATCGATGGCTCTCCCAATTATACCCTAACTCTCCCATTGAAGACACTCCCTCTAATCCTTTAACTCTCCCATCTAAGAACCTCCATCTAATACCCTAACTCTCCCATCAAATACACTCCCTCTAATCCCCTAACTCTCCCACTGAAGTTCCTCACTCTAATACCCTAACACTCCATCGAACACCGTCCCTCTAATCCCCTTACTCCCCCATCGAAGACCCTCCATCTAAAACACTAACTCCCCCATCGAATACCCTCCCTCTAATCCCCTAACCCTCCCATTGAAGATCCTCCCTCTAATCCCCTAACCCTCCCATCGAAGACCCTCCCTATAATCCCCTAACTCTCCCATCGAAGACCCTCCCTCTAATCCCCTAACACTCTCATCGAAGACCCTCGTCTAAACCCCTGACTCTCCATTGAAGACCGTCCTTATAATACCCTAACACTCCTATTGAAGACCATCCCTCTAATCCCCTAACTCTCCATTGAAGACCCTCCCTCTAATCCCCTAACTCTCCCATCGAAGACCCTTCCTCTAATCCCATAAATCACCCATCGACGACCATCCCTCTAATTCCCTAAATCTCCCATCGAAGGCTCTCCCTCTAATCCACTAACCCTCTCATCGAAGACCCTCCCTCTAATCCCCTAACTCTCCCATCGAAGACCCTCCCTCTAATCCCATAAATCCCCCATCGAAGACCCCCATCGAATGCCCTAACTCTCCCATTGAAGACCCTCCCTCCAATCCCTTAACTCTCCATTGAAGACCGTCCCGCCAATCCCCTAACTCTCCCATTGAAGACTATCCCTCTAATCCCCTAAAACTCTCATCGAGGACACCCCCCTCTAATTCCCTAATTCTCCCATCGAGAGACCTACCCTCTAATCCCTTAACTCTCCCATCCAAGACACTCCCTCTAATCCCCTAACTCTCCCATCAAAGACTCTACCGCTAATACCCCTAACTTCCCCGGCGAAGACCCTACCTTTAATAGCCTATGACTCCCATCGAAGTCCTTCCCTCTAATCCACTAAATCTGCATTGAAGACCCTCCCTCTAATCCCCAATGCTCCCATTGAAGACCATACCTCTAATCCCCTAACTCTCCATTGAAGACCCACTCTCTAATCCCCAACTCTCCCATCGAATACCCTCCATCTAATCCCCTAAATCTCCCATCAAAGACCCTCCCTCTAATCCCCTAACGCTCCCATCGAAGACACTCCCTCTAATCCCCAAACTCTACCATCGAAGACCCTCCCTCTAATCCCCTAACTCTCCATCAAAGACCCACCCTTTAATCCCCCAACTCACCCATCGAAGAACCTCCCTATAACGCCCAAACTGTCAAATTGAAGACAGTTCCTCTAAGCCCCTAACTCTCCCATCGATGGCTCTCCCAATTATACCCTAACTCTCCCATTGAAGACACTCCCTCTAATCCTTTAACTCTCCCATCTAAGAACCTCCATCTAATACCCTAACTCTCCCATCAAATACACTCCCTCTAATCCCCTAACTCTCCCACTGAAGTTCCTCACTCTAATACCCTAACACTCCATCGAACACCGTCCCTCTAATCCCCTTACTCCCCCATCGAAGACCCTCCATCTAAAACACTAACTCCCCCATCGAATACCCTCCCTCTAATCCCCTAACCCTCCCATTGAAGATCCTCCCTCTAATCCCCTAACCCTCCCATCGAAGACCCTCCCTATAATCCCCTAACTCTCCCATCGAAGACCCTCCCTCTAATCCCCTAACACTCCCATCGAAGACCCTCGTCTAAACCCCTGACTCTCCATTGAAGACCGTCCTTATAATACCCTAACACTCCTATTGAAGACCATCCCTCTAATCCCCTAACTCTCCATTGAAGACCCTCCCTCTAATCCCCAAACTGTCCCATCAAAGACCCGTCCTCTAATCGCCTAGCTCTCCCATCAAAGACCCTCCCCCTAATCCCCTAAATTTCCATCAAAGACTCGCCCTCTAATCCCCTAACTCTCCTTCGAAGACACTCCCTCTAATCCTCTAACTCTCCCATCGAAGACCCTCCCTCTAATCCACTAACTCTCCATCAAAGACCCTCCCTCTAATCCCCTAACTCTCCCATCTAAGACCCTCACTCTAATCCCCTAACTCTCCCATCGAAGACCCTCCCTCAAATCCCCAAACTCTCCCATCAGAAACAATCCCTCTAATCCCCTAACTCTCCCATCGAAGACCATCCCTCTAATTCCCTAAGTCTCCCATCGAAGACTTTCCCTCTAATCCCCTAACTCTCCATCGAAGACCCTCCCTCTAATCACCTAACTCTCCCATCGAAGACTCTCCCTCTAATCCCCAACCCTCCCATCGAAGACCCTCCCTCTAAATCCCCAATTCACTCATCGAAGACCGTCCCTCGAATCCCCAAACTCACCATCGAAGATCATGCCTCTAATCCCCTAACTCTCCCATCAAAAACCCTCCCTCTAATCCACTAATTCTCCCAATGAAGACGATCCCACTACTCCCCTAACTCTCCCATCAAGACCATCCCTCTAATCCCCTAACCCTCCCTTCGAAGACCGTCCCTCTAATAGCCTAACTCACCCATCGAAGACCCTCCCTTTAATCCCCAAACTCTTCCATTGTAGAGCATCCCTCTAATCCCCTAGCTCTCTCATCAAAGACTCTCCCCCTAATCCCCTAAATCTCCATCTAAGACCCTCCAACTAATCACCTAACTCTCCCATCAAACCCAGCCCTCTAATCCCCTAACTCTCCAATCGAAGACCCTCCCTCTAATACCCTAAATCGCTATCAAACACCGTCTCTCTAATCCTCTAACTCTCCATCGAAGACCATCACTCTAATCACCAAACTCTGAAATCAAAGACTCTCCCTCTAATCCCCTAACTCTCTTTCGAAGGCCATCCCTCTAATCCCCTAACTCTCCTCGAAGACACTCCCTCTAATCCTCTAACTCTCCCATCGAAGACCCTCACTCTAATCCCCTAACTCTCCAATCGAAGACCCTCCCTCTAGTCAGTCCCCTAACTCTCCCATCAAAGACCCACCTCTAATCCCCTAACTCTCCCATCGAAGGCTCTCCCTCTAATCCCCTAACCCTCTCATCGAAGACCCTCCCTCTAATACACTAAACCTCCCATCGAAGACCATCCCACTAATCCCCTAACTCTCCCATCGAAGAACATCCCTCTAATCCCATAAATCCCCCATTGAAGACCCTCCCTCTAATCCCATAAATTCCGCATCGAAGACCCCCCATCTAATGCCCTAACTCTCCCATCGAAGACAATCCCTCCAATCCCCTAACTCTCCATTGAAGACTAACCCTCTAATCCCCTAACTCTCCATCGAAGACCATCACTCTAAACCCCAAACACCCTCATCAAAGACCCTCCCTCTAATCCCTAACTCTCCCATCGAAGACTCTCCCTCTAAACCCCTACCGCTCCCATCGAAGACCCTCCCTCTAATCGCCTACCTCTCCCATCGAAGACCCTCCCTCTAATCCCCTAACTCTCCCATTGAAGACACTCCCTCTCATCCCCAAACTCGCCATCGAAGACCCTCCCTCTAATTCACTAACTCCCCCATCGAAGACCCTACCTTTCATTGCCTAAGAATCCCATCGAAGTCCTTCCCTCTAATCCACTAAATCTGCATTGAAGACCCTCCCTCTAATCCCCAATGCTCCCATTGAAGACCCTCCCTCTAATCCCCTAACTCTCCCATTGAAAACACTCCCTCTAAACCCCAAATCCTAACATCGAAGACCCTCCCTCAAATGCCCTAACTCTCCCATCGAAGACCCTCCCTCTAATCCCCTATCTCCCCCATCAAAGACCCTCCCTCTAATCCCCAAACTCGCCATCGAAGACCATCCCTCTAATCCCCTAACTCTTCCATCGAAGACACTCCCTCTAATCCCCTAACTCTGCCATCGAAGAACATCCCTATAATCCACTAATTCTCCCATCGAAAACCATCCCTCTAATCCCGTAACTCTCCCATCACAGACCCTCCCTCTAATCCCCTAACTCTCCCAAAGAAGACCCTCCCTCTAATCCCCTAACGCTCCCATCGAAGACCGTCCCTCTAATAGCCTAAATCTCCAATCGAAGACACTCACTCTAATCGGCAAACTCTCCCATTGAAGAGCATCCCTCTAATCGCCCAGCTATCGCATCGAAGACCCTCCCCCTAATCCCCTAAACCTCAATCGAAGACCCTCCCTCTAATCCCCTAACACTCCCATCAAAACCCGCCCTCTAATCGCCTAGCTCTCCCATCGAAGACCCTCCCCCTAATCCCCTAAACCTCAATCGAAGACCCTCCCTCTAATCCCCTAACACTCCCATCAAAACCCGCCCTCTAATCGCCTAGCTCTCCCATCGAAGACCCTCCCCCTAATCCCCTAAATCTCCATCGAAGACTCGCCCTCTAATTCCCTAACTCTCCTTCGAAGACACTCTCTCTAATCCTCTTACTCTCCCATCGAAGACCCTCCCTCAAATCCCCTAACTCTCCAATCGAACACTTTCCCTCTAATCTCATAACACTCCATCGAAGACCCTCCCTCTAATCCCCTAACTCCCACATCGAAGATCCTCCCTCTAATCCCCTAACTCTCCCATCATAGACCCTTCCTCTAATACACTAAATCGCTATCGAACACCCTTTCTCTAATAATCTAACTCTCCATCAAAGACCATCCCTCTAATCCCCTAACTCTCCCATCGAAGACCCTCCTGCTAATGCCCTAATTCTCCTTTCGAAGACGATCCCTCTAATCCCCTAACTCGCCCATCGAAGACCCTCCCTAAAATCCCCTAACTCTCCCATCGAAGTCCCTCCCTCTAAACCCCTAATTCTCCATTGAAGACCCTCCTTATAATACCCTAACGCTCCTATTGAAGACCATCCCTCTAATCCCCTAACTCTCCCATCTAAGACACTCCCTCTAATCCCCAAACTCGCCATCGAAGACCCTCCCTCTAATCCCCTAAATCTCCTATTGAAGACCCTCCGTCTAATCCCCTAACTCTCCCATCGAAGACCCTCCCTCTAATCCCATAAATCCCCCATCAAAGACCCCCCATCGAATGCCCTAACTCTCCCATCGAAGACCCTCCCGCCAATCCCCTAACTCTCCATTGAAGACTATCCCTCTAATCCCCTAACACTCTCATGGAGGAGACCCCCCTCTAATTCCCTAATTCTCCCATCGAGAGACCTACCCTCTAATCCCCTAACTCTCCCATCGAAGAGCCTCCCTCTAATCCCCTAACTCCCCCATCGAAGACCCTACCTTTAATAGCCTAAGACTCCCATCGAAGTCCTTCCCTCTAATCCACTAAATCTGCATTGAAGACCCTCCCTCTAATCCCCAATGCTCCCACTGAAGACCCTCCCTCTAATTTCCAATGCTCCCATTGAAGACCCTCCCTCTAATCACCAATGCTCCCATTGAAGACCCTCCCTCTAATCCCCTAACGCTCCCATCGAAGACTCTCCCTCTAAACCCCTACCTCTCCAATCGAAGACCCTCCCTCTCATCCCCTAACTCTCCCATCGAAGACTCTCCCTCAAATCCCCAACCCTCCCATCAAGACCCTCCCGCTAATCCCCTAACTCTCCCATCGAAGACCCTCCATCGAATCCCCAAATTCTTCCATTGAAGAGCATCCCTCTGATCCCCTAGCTCTCCCATCGAAGACCCTACCTCTAATCCCCTAAATCTGCATCGAAGACCCTCCCTCTAATCACCAACTCTCCCATCAAAGACCCCCCTCTAATATCCTAAATCTCCCATCGAAGACCCTCCGTCTAATCCCCTAACTCTCCCATCGAAGACCATCCCTCTAATTCCCTAAATCTCCCATCGAAGGCTCTCCCTCTAATCCCATAACACTCTCATCGAAGACCCTCCCTCTAATCCCCTAACTCTCCCATCGAAGACCCTCCCTTTAATCCCATAAATCCCCCATCGAAGACCCCCATCGAATGCCCTAACTCTTCCATCGAAGACCCTCCCTCCAATCCCCTAACACTCCATTGAAGACCCTCCCGCCAATCCCCTAACTCTCCCATTGAAGACTATCCCTCTAATCCCCTAAAACTCTCATCGAGGACACCCCCCTCTAATTCCCTAATTCTCCCATCGAGAGACCTACCCTCTAATCCCCTAACTCTCCCATCCAAGACACTCCATCTAATCCCCTAACTCTCCCATCAAAGACTCTCCCGCTAATACCCCTAACTCCCTCGGCGAAGACCCTACCTTTAATAGCCTATGACTCCCATCGAAGTACTTCCCTCTAATCCACTAAATCTGCATTGAAGACCCTCCCTCTAATCCCCAATGCTCCCATTGAAGACCATACCTCTAATCCCCTAACTCTCCATTGAAGACCCACTCTCTAATCCCCAACTCTCCCATCGAAGACCCTCCATCTAATCCCCTAAATCTCCCGTCAAAGACCCTCCCTCTAATCCCCTAACGCTCCCATCGAAGACTCTCCATCTAAACCCCTACCTCTCCCATCGAAGGCCCTCCCACTAATCCCCTAACTCTGCCATCGAAGACACTCCCTCTAATCCCCAAACTCTACCATCGAAGACCCTCCCTCTAATCCCCTAACTCTCCATCAAAGACCCACCCTTTAATCCCCCAACTCACCCATCGAAGAACCTCCCTCTAACGCCCAAACTGTCAAATTGAACACAGTTCCTCTAAGCCCCTAACTCTCCCATCGATGGCTCTCCCAATTATACCCTAACTCTCCCATTGAAGACACTCCCTCTAATCCTTTAACTCTCCCATCTAAGAACCTCCATCTAATACCCTAACTCTCCCATCAAATACACTCCCTCTAATCCCCTAACTCTCCCACTGAAGTTCCTCACTCTAATACCCTAACACTCCATCGAACAACGTCCCTCTAATCCCCTTACTCCCCCATCGAAGACCCTCCATCTAAAACACTAACTCCCCCATCGAATACCCTCCCTCTAATCCCCTAACCCTCCCATTGAAGATCCTCCCTCTAATCCCCTAACCCTCCCATCGAAGACCCTCCCTATAATCCCCTAACTCTCCCATCGAAGACCCTCCCTCTAATCCCCTAACACTCCCATCGAAGACCCTCGTCTAAACCCCTGACTCTCCATTGAAGACCGTCCTTATAATACCCTAACACTCCTATTGAAGACCATCCCTCTAATCCCCTAACTCTCCATTGAAGACCCTCCCTCTAATCCCCAAACTGTCCCATCAAAGACCCGTCCTCTAATCGCCTAGCTCTCCCATCAAAGACCCTCCCCCTAATCCCCTAAATTTCCATCAAAGACTCGCCCTCTAATCCCCTAACTCTCCTTCGAAGACACTCCCTCTAATCCTCTAACTCTCCCATCGAAGACCCTCCCTCTAATCCACTAACTCTCCATCAAAGACCCTCCCTCTAATCCCCTAACTCTCCCATCTAAGACCCTCACTCTAATCCCCTAACTCTCCCATCGAAGACCCTCCCTCAAATCCCCAAACTCTCCCATCAGAAACAATCCCTCTAATCCCCTAACTCTCCCATCGAAGACCATCCCTCTAATTCCCTAAGTCTCCCATTGAAGACCCTCCCTCTAATCCCCAAACTCTTCCATTGAAGAGCATCCCTCTGATCCCCTAGCTCTCCCATCGAAGACCCCCCTCTAATCCCCTAAATCTGCATCGAAGACCCTCCCTCTAATCACCAACTCTCCCATCAAAGACCCCCCTCTAATATCCTAAATCTCCCATCGAAGACCCTCCGTATAATCCCCTAACTCTCCCATCGAAGACCATCCCTCTAATTCCCTAAATCTTCCATCGAAGACACTCCCTCTAATCCCCTAACTCTCCCATTGAAGACACTCCCTCTAATCCCCAAACCCTAACATCGAAGACCCTCCCTCTAATCCCCTAACTCTCCCATCGAAGACCCTCCCTCTAATTCCCTATCTCCCCCATCGAAGAACCTCCCTCTAATCCCCAAACTCGCCATCGAAGACCATCCCTCTAATCCCCTAACTCCCCCATCGAAGACCCTACCTTTAATAGCCTAAGACTCCCATCGAAGTCCTTCCCTCTAATCCACTAAATCTGCTTTGAAGACCCTCCCTCTAATCCCCAATGCTCCCATTGTAGACCCTCCCTCTAATCACCAACTCTCCCATCAAAGACCCCCCTCTAATATCCTAAATCTCCCATCAAAGACCATCCCACTAATTCCCTAAATCTCCCATCGAAGACCCTCCCTCTAATCCCCTAACTCTCCCATCAAAGACCCTCCCTCTAATTCCCTATCTCCCCCATCGAAGACCCACCCTTGAATCCCCAAACTCGCCATTGAAGACCCTACCTTTAATAGCCTAAGACTCCCATCGAAGTCCTTCCCTCTAATCCACTAAATCTGCATTGAAGACCCTCCCTCTAATCCCCAATGCTCCCATTGTAGACCCTCCCTCTAATCCCCTAACTCTCCCATCGAAGACTCTCCCTCTAAACCCCTACCTCTCCCATCAATGACCCTCCCTCTAATCCCCTAATTCTCCCATTGAAGACACTCCCTCTAATCCCCAAACACTACCATCGAAGACCCTCCCTCTAATCCCCTAACTCTCCCATCGAAGACCCTCCCTCTAATCCCCTAACTCCCCATTCGAAGACCCTCCCTCTAATCCCCAAACTCGCCATCGAAGACCCTCCCGCTAATCCACTAATTCTCCCATCGAAAACCATCCCTCTAATCCCCTAACTCTCCCAAAGAAGTCCCTCCCTCTAATAGCCTAAATCTCCAATCGAAGACACTCACTCTAATCTGCAAACTCTCCCATTGAAGAGCATCCCTCTAATCGCCTAGCTCTCCCATCGAAGACCCGCCCCCTAATCCCCTAAACCTCAATCGAAGACCCTCCCTCTAATCCCCTAACTCTCCCATCAAAACCCGCCCTCTAATCGCCTAACTCTCCCATCGAAGACCCTCCCCCTAATCCCCTAAATCTCCATCGAAGACTCGCCCTCTAATTCCCTAACTCTCCTTCGAAGACACTCTCTCTAATCCTCTTACTCTCCCATCGAAGACCCTCCCTCTAATCCCCTAACTCTCCCATCGAAAATCCTCCCTCTAATCCCCTAAATCTGCATCGAAGAACCTCCCTCTAATCCCCTAACTCTCCCATCGAAGATCCTCCCTCTAATCCCCTAACTCTCCCATCGAAGATCCTCCCTCTAATCCCCTAAATCTGCATCGAAGACCCTCCCTCTAATCCCCTAACTCTCCCATCGTAGACCCACCCTCTAAAACCCTGAATCGCTATCGAACACCCTCTCTCTAATAATCTAACTCTCCATCGAATCGCATCCCTCTAATCGCCAAACTCTGAAATCAAATACTCTCCCTCTAATGCACTCTCTTTCGATGACCATCCCTCTAATCCCCTAACTCTCCTCAAAGATACTCCCTCTAATCCTCTAACTCTCCCATTGAAGACCCTCCCTGTTATCCCCTAACTCTCCAATCGAAGACGCTCCCTCTAATCCCCTAACACTCCAATCGAGGACCCTCCCTCTAGTCAGTCCCCTAACTCTCCAATCAAAGACACCCCTCTAACCCACTAACTCTCCCATTGAAGATCCTCCGTCTAATCCCCTAAATCTCCTATCGAAGACCATCCCTCTAATTCCCTAAATCTCCCATCGAAGGCTCTCCCTCTAATCCACTAACCCTCTCATCGAAGACCCTCCCTCTAATCCCCTAACTCTCCCATCGAAGACCCTTCCTCTAATCCCATAAATCATCCATCGAAGACCATCCCTCTAATTCCCTAACGCTCCCATCGAAGACACTCCCTCTAATCCCCAAACTCTACCATCGAAGACCCTCCCTCTAATCCCCTAACTCTCCATCAAAGACCCACCCTTTAATCCCCCAACTCACCCATCGAAGAACCTCCCTCTAACGCCCAAACTGTCAAATTGAAGACAGTTCCTCTAAGCCCCTAACTCTCCCATCGATGGCTCTCCCAATTATACCCTAACTCTCCCATTGAAGACACTCCCTCTAATCCTTTAACTCTCCCATCTAAGAACCTCCATCTAATACCCTAACTCTCCCATCAAATACACTCCCTCTAATCCCCTAACTCTCCCACTGAAGTTCCTCACTCTAATACCCTAACACTCCATCGAACACCGTCCCTCTAATCCCCTTACTCCCCCATCGAAGACCCTCCATCTAAAACACTAACTCCCCCATCGAATACCCTCCCTCTAATCCCCTAACCCTCCCATTGAAGATCCTCCCTCTAATCCCCTAACCCTCCCATCGAAGACCCTCCCTATAATCCCCTAACTCTCCCATCGAAGACCCTCCCTCTAATCCCCTAACACTCTCATCGAAGACCCTCGTCTAAACCCCTGACTCTCCATTGAAGACCGTCCTTATAATACCCTAACACTCCTATTGAAGACCATCCCTCTAATCCCCTAACTCTCCATTGAAGACCCTCCCTCTAATCCCCTAACTCTCCCATCGAAGACCCTTCCTCTAATCCCATAAATCACCCATCGACGACCATCCCTCTAATTCCCTAAATCTCCCATCGAAGGCTCTCCCTCTAATCCACTAACCCTCTCATCGAAGACCCTCCCTCTAATCCCCTAACTCTCCCATCGAAGACCCTCCCTCTAATCCCATAAATCCCCCATCGAAGACCCCCATCGAATGCCCTAACTCTCCCATTGAAGACCCTCCCTCCAATCCCTTAACTCTCCATTGAAGACCGTCCCGCCAATCCCCTAACTCTCCCATTGAAGACTATCCCTCTAATCCCCTAAAACTCTCATCGAGGACACCCCCCTCTAATTCCCTAATTCTCCCATCGAGAGACCTACCCTCTAATCCCTTAACTCTCCCATCCAAGACACTCCCTCTAATCCCCTAACTCTCCCATCAAAGACTCTACCGCTAATACCCCTAACTTCCCCGGCGAAGACCCTACCTTTAATAGCCTATGACTCCCATCGAAGTCCTTCCCTCTAATCCACTAAATCTGCATTGAAGACCCTCCCTCTAATCCCCAATGCTCCCATTGAAGACCATACCTCTAATCCCCTAACTCTCCATTGAAGACCCACTCTCTAATCCCCAACTCTCCCATCGAATACCCTCCATCTAATCCCCTAAATCTCCCATCAAAGACCCTCCCTCTAATCCCCTAACGCTCCCATCGAAGACACTCCCTCTAATCCCCAAACTCTACCATCGAAGACCCTCCCTCTAATCCCCTAACTCTCCATCAAAGACCCACCCTTTAATCCCCCAACTCACCCATCGAAGAACCTCCCTATAACGCCCAAACTGTCAAATTGAAGACAGTTCCTCTAAGCCCCTAACTCTCCCATCGATGGCTCTCCCAATTATACCCTAACTCTCCCATTGAAGACACTCCCTCTAATCCTTTAACTCTCCCATCTAAGAACCTCCATCTAATACCCTAACTCTCCCATCAAATACACTCCCTCTAATCCCCTAACTCTCCCACTGAAGTTCCTCACTCTAATACCCTAACACTCCATCGAACACCGTCCCTCTAATCCCCTTACTCCCCCATCGAAGACCCTCCATCTAAAACACTAACTCCCCCATCGAATACCCTCCCTCTAATCCCCTAACCCTCCCATTGAAGATCCTCCCTCTAATCCCCTAACCCTCCCATCGAAGACCCTCCCTATAATCCCCTAACTCTCCCATCGAAGACCCTCCCTCTAATCCCCTAACACTCCCATCGAAGACCCTCGTCTAAACCCCTGACTCTCCATTGAAGACCGTCCTTATAATACCCTAACACTCCTATTGAAGACCATCCCTCTAATCCCCTAACTCTCCATTGAAGACCCTCCCTCTAATCCCCAAACTGTCCCATCAAAGACCCGTCCTCTAATCGCCTAGCTCTCCCATCAAAGACCCTCCCCCTAATCCCCTAAATTTCCATCAAAGACTCGCCCTCTAATCCCCTAACTCTCCTTCGAAGACACTCCCTCTAATCCTCTAACTCTCCCATCGAAGACCCTCCCTCTAATCCACTAACTCTCCATCAAAGACCCTCCCTCTAATCCCCTAACTCTCCCATCTAAGACCCTCACTCTAATCCCCTAACTCTCCCATCGAAGACCCTCCCTCAAATCCCCAAACTCTCCCATCAGAAACAATCCCTCTAATCCCCTAACTCTCCCATCGAAGACCATCCCTCTAATTCCCTAAGTCTCCCATCGAAGACTTTCCCTCTAATCCCCTAACTCTCCATCGAAGACCCTCCCTCTAATCACCTAACTCTCCCATCGAAGACTCTCCCTCTAATCCCCAACCCTCCCATCGAAGACCCTCCCTCTAAATCCCCAATTCACTCATCGAAGACCGTCCCTCGAATCCCCAAACTCACCATCGAAGATCATGCCTCTAATCCCCTAACTCTCCCATCAAAAACCCTCCCTCTAATCCACTAATTCTCCCAATGAAGACGATCCCACTACTCCCCTAACTCTCCCATCAAGACCATCCCTCTAATCCCCTAACCCTCCCTTCGAAGACCGTCCCTCTAATAGCCTAACTCACCCATCGAAGACCCTCCCTTTAATCCCCAAACTCTTCCATTGTAGAGCATCCCTCTAATCCCCTAGCTCTCTCATCAAAGACTCTCCCCCTAATCCCCTAAATCTCCATCTAAGACCCTCCAACTAATCACCTAACTCTCCCATCAAACCCAGCCCTCTAATCCCCTAACTCTCCAATCGAAGACCCTCCCTCTAATACCCTAAATCGCTATCAAACACCGTCTCTCTAATCCTCTAACTCTCCATCGAAGACCATCACTCTAATCACCAAACTCTGAAATCAAAGACTCTCCCTCTAATCCCCTAACTCTCTTTCGAAGGCCATCCCTCTAATCCCCTAACTCTCCTCGAAGACACTCCCTCTAATCCTCTAACTCTCCCATCGAAGACCCTCACTCTAATCCCCTAACTCTCCAATCGAAGACCCTCCCTCTAGTCAGTCCCCTAACTCTCCCATCAAAGACCCACCTCTAATCCCCTAACTCTCCCATCGAAGGCTCTCCCTCTAATCCCCTAACCCTCTCATCGAAGACCCTCCCTCTAATACACTAAACCTCCCATCGAAGACCATCCCACTAATCCCCTAACTCTCCCATCGAAGAACATCCCTCTAATCCCATAAATCCCCCATTGAAGACCCTCCCTCTAATCCCATAAATTCCGCATCGAAGACCCCCCATCTAATGCCCTAACTCTCCCATCGAAGACAATCCCTCCAATCCCCTAACTCTCCATTGAAGACTAACCCTCTAATCCCCTAACTCTCCATCGAAGACCATCACTCTAAACCCCAAACACCCTCATCAAAGACCCTCCCTCTAATCCCTAACTCTCCCATCGAAGACTCTCCCTCTAAACCCCTACCGCTCCCATCGAAGACCCTCCCTCTAATCGCCTACCTCTCCCATCGAAGACCCTCCCTCTAATCCCCTAACTCTCCCATTGAAGACACTCCCTCTCATCCCCAAACTCGCCATCGAAGACCCTCCCTCTAATTCACTAACTCTCCCATCGAAGACCCTCCATCTAATCCCCTAACTCACCCATCGAAGACTCTCCCTCTAATACCCTAACTCTCCAATCGAAGAACCTCCCTCTAAGCCCCTAACTCTCCCATCAAAAACCCTCCCTCTAATCCCCTAACTCTCCCATCGAAGACCCTCCCTCTAATCCCCAAACTCCCTCATCGAAGACCATCCCTCTAATTCCCTAAATCTCCCATAGAAGGCACTCCCTCTAATCCCCTAACCCTCTCATCGAAGACCCTCCCTCTAATACCCTAACCCTCCCATCGAAGACCCTCCCTCTAATCCCCTAACTCTCCCATCGAAGACCCTCCCTCTAATCCCATAAACACCCCAGCGAAGACCCTCCCTCTAATCCCATAAATCCCCCATCGAAGACCCCCCATCTAATGCCCTTACTCTCCAATTGAAGACCCTCCCTCCAATCCCCTAACTCTCCATTGAAGACTAACCCTCTAATCCCCTAACTCTCCTTCGAAGACCATCACTCTAAACCCCAAACACCCTCATCGAGGACCACCCCCAATCCCTAACTCTCCCATCGAAGACACTCCCTCTAATCCCTAACTCTCCCATCGAAGACTCTCCCACTAATCCGCTAACTCCCCCATCGAAGACCCTCCCTTTAATAGCCTAAGATCCCATCGATATCCTTCCCTCTAATCCACTAACTCTGCATTGAAGACCCTCCCTCTAATCCCCTAACTCTCCCATCAAAGACCATACATCTAATCCCCTAACTCACCCAGCGAAGACCCTCCCTCTAATCCCCAAACTCTTCCATTGTAGAGCATCCCTCTAATCCCCTAGCTCTCTCATCAAAGACTCTCCCCCCTAATCCCATAAATCTCCATCGAAGACCCCTCCAACGAATCACCTAACTCTCCCATCAAACCCAGCCCTCTAATCCCCTAACTCTCCAATCGAAGACCCTCCCTCTAATACCCTAAATCACTATCGAGCACCCTCTCTCTAATCCTCTAACTCTCCATCGAAGACCATCACTCTAATCGCCAAACTCTGAAATCAAAGACTCTCCCTCTAATCCCCTAACTCTCTTTCGAAGACCATCCCTCTAATCCCCTAACTCTACTATCGAAGACCCTCCCTCTAATCCCCTAACTCTCCAATCGAAGACCCTCCCTCTAGTCAGTCCCCTAACTCTCCCATCAAAGACCCACCTCTAATCCCCTAACTCTCCCATTGAAGGCTCTGCCTCTAATCCCCTAACCCTCTCATCGAAGACCCTCCCTCTAATACACTAACCCTCCCATCGAAGACCATCCCTCTAATCCCCTAACTCTCCCATTGAAGACCCTCCCTCTAATCCCATAAAACCCCCATCGAAGACCCTCCCTCTAATCCCATAAATCCCGCATCGAAGACCCCCCATCTAATGCCCTAACTCTCCCATCGAAGACAATCCCTCCAATCCCCTAACTCTCCATTGAAGACTAACCCTCTAATCCCCTAACTCTCCATCGAAGACCATCACTCTAAACCCCAAACACCCTCATCAATGACCCTCCCTCTAATCCCTAACTCTCCCAACGAAGACTCTCCCTCTAAACCCCTACCGCTCCCATCGAAGACCCTCCCTCGAAGACCCTCCTCTAAACCCCTAACTCTCCCATTGAAGACACTCCCTCTCATCCCCAAACTCGCCATCGAAGACCATCCCTCTAATCCCCTAACTCCCCCATCGAAGACCCTACCTTTAATTGCATAAGAATCCCATCGAAGTCCTTCCCTCTAATCCACTAAATCTGCATTGAAGACCCTCCCTCTAATCCCCTAACTCTCCCATTGAAGACACTCCCTCTAATCCCCAAACCCTAACATCGAAGACCCTCCCTCTAATCCCCTAACTCTCCCATCGAAGACCCTCCCTCTAATCCCCTATCTCCCCCATCGAAGACCCTCCCTCTAATCCCCAAACTCGCCATTGAAGACCATCCCTCTAATCCCCTAACTCTCCCATCGAAGACCCTCCCTCTAATCCCCTAACTCTCCCAAAGAAGACCCTCCCTCTAATCCCCTAATCTCCCAAAGAAGACCCTCCCTCTAATCCCCTAACTCTCCCAAAGAAGACCCTCCCTCTAATCCCCTAACACTCCCATCAAAACCCGTCCTCTAATCGCCTAGCTCTCCCATCGAAGACCCTCCCCCTAATCCCCTAAATCTCCATCGAAGACTCGCCCTCTAATTCCCTAACTCTCCTTCGAAGACCCTCCCTCAAATCCCCTAACTCTCCCATCGAACACTTTCCCTCTAATCTCTTAACACTCCATCGAAGACCCTCCCTCTAATCCCCTAACTCTCCCATCGTAGACCCTCCCTCTAATACCCTAAATCGCTATCGAACACCCTCTCTCTAATAATCTAACTCTCCATCGAAGGCCTTCCCTCTAATTCCCTAACTCTCCTTCGAAGACCCTCCCTCTAATCCCCTAACTCTCCCATCGAAGACCCTCCCTTTAATCCCCTAATTCTCCATTGAAGACCCTCCTTATAATACCCTAACGCTCCTATTGAAGATCATCCCTCTAATCCCCTAACTCTCCCATCGAAGACCCGTCCTCAAATCGCCTAGCTCTCCCATTGAAGACCCTCCCTCTAATCGCCTAGCTCTCCCATCGAAGAACCTCCCGCTAATGCCCTAAATCTCCATCAAAGTCTCGCCCTCTAATCCCCTTACTCTCCTTCGAAGACACTCCCTCTAATCCTCTAACTCTCCCATCAAAGACCCTCCCTCTAATCCCCTAACTCACCCATCGAAGACCCTCCCTCTAATCCTCTAACTCTCCATCAAAGTCCCTCCCTCTAATCCCCTAACTCTCCCATCTAAGACCCTCACTCTAATCCTCTAATTCTCCCATCGAAGACCCTCCCTGTAATCCCCTAACTCTCCCATCAAAGACCGTCCCTCTAATCCCCTAACTCTCCAATCGAAGACCCTCCCTCTAGTCAGTCCCCTAACTCTCCCATCAAAGACCCCCCTCTAATCCCCTAACACTCCCATCGAAGACCCTCCGTCTAATCCCCTAACTCTCCCATCGAAGACCATCCTTCTAATTCCCTAACTCTCCCATCGAAGACCCTCCCTCTAATCCCCTATCTCCCCCATCGAAGACCCTCCCTCTAATCCCCAAACTCGCCATCGAATACCATCCCTCTAATCTCCTAACTCTCCCATCGAAGACCCTCCCTCTAATCCCCTAACTCTCCCAAAGAAGACCCTCCCTCTAATCCCCTAACTCTCCCAAAGACGACCCTCCCTCTAATCCCCTAACACTCCCATCAAAACCCGCCCTCTAATCGCCTAGCTCTCCCATCGAAGACCCTCCCCCTAATCCCCTAAATCTCCATCGAAGACTCGCCCTCTAATTCCCTAACTCTCCTTCGAAGACACTCCCTCAAATCCCCTAACTCTCCCATCGAACACTTTCCCTCTAATCTCTTAACACTCCATCGAAGACCCTCCCTCTATTCCCATAACTCTCCCATCGTAGACCCTCCTTCTAATACCCTAATTCGCTATCGAACACCCTCTCTCTAATAATCTAACTCTCCATCGAAGGCCTTCCCTCTAATTCCCTAACTCTCCTTCGAAGACCCTCCCTCTAATCCCCTAACTCTCCCATCGAAGTCCCTCCCTCTAAACCCCTAATTCTACATTGAAGACCCTCCTTATAATACCCTAAAGCTCCTATTGAAGATCATCCCTCTAATCCCCTAACTCTCCCATCGAAGACCCTCCCGCTAATGCCCTAAATCTCCATCAAAGACTCGCCCTCTAATCCCCTTACTCTCCTTCGAAGGCACTCCCTCTAATCCTCTAACTCTCCCATCAAAGACCCTCCCTCTAATCCCCTAACTCACCCATCGAAGACCCTCCCTCTAATCCTCTAACTCTCCATCAAAGACCCTCCCTCTAATCCCCTAACTCTCCCATCTAAGACCCTCACTCTAATCCTCTAATTCTCCCATCGAAGACCCTCCCTGTAATCCCCTAACTCTCCCATCAAAGACCGTCCCTCTAATCCCCTAACTCTCCAATCGAAGACCCTCCCTCTAGTCAGTCCCCTAACTCTCCCATCAAAGACCCCCCTCTAATCCCCTAACACTCCCATCGAAGACCCTCCGTCTAATCCCCTAACTCTCCCATCGAAGACCATCCCTCTAATTCCCTAAATCTCCCATCGAAGGCTCTCCCTCTAATCCCCTAACCCTCTCATCGAAGACCCTCCCTCTAATACCCTAACCCTCCCATCGAAGACCCTCCCTCTAATCCCCTAACTCTCCCATCGAAGACCCTCCCTCTAATCCCATAAACCCCCCAGCGAAGACCCTCCCTCTAATCCCATAAATCCCCCATCGAAGACCCCCCATCTAATGCCCTTACTCTCCAATTGAAGACCCTCCCTCCAATCCCCTAACTCTCCATTGAAGACTAACCCTCTAATCCCCTAACTCTCCTTCGAAGACCATGACTCTAAACCCCAAACACCCTCATCGAGGACCCCCCCCCAATCCCTAACTCTCCCATCGAAGACACTCCCTCTAATCCCTAACACTCCCATCGAAGACTCTCCCGCTAATCCGCTAACTCCCCCATCGAAGACCCTCCCTTTAATAGCCTAAGATCCCATCGATATCCTTCCCTCTAATCCACTAACTCTGCATTGAAGACCCTCCCTCTAATCCCCTAACTCTCCCATCAAAGACCATACATCTAATCCCCTAACTCACCCATCGAAGACCCTCCCTCTAATCCCCAAACTCTTCCATTGTAGAGCATCCCTCTAATCCCCTAGCTCTCTCATCAAAGACTCTCCCCCTAATCCCCTAAATCTCCATCGAAGACCCTCCAACTAATCCCCTAACTCTCCCATCAAACCCAGACCTCTAATCCCCTAACTCTCCAATCGAAGACCCTCCCTCTAATACCCTAAATCGCTATCGAGCACCCTCTCACTAATCCTCTAACTCTCCATCGAAGACCATCACTCTAATCGCCAAACTCTGAAATCAAAGACTCTCCCTCTAATCCCCTAACTCTCTTTCGAAGACCATCCCTCTAATCCCCTAACTCTACCATCGAAGACCCTCCCTCTAATCCCCTAACTCTCCAATCGAAGACCCTCCCTCTAGTCAGTCCCCTAACTCTCCATCAAAGACCCACCTCTAATCCCCTAACTCTCCCATTGAAGGCTCTCCCTCTAATCCCCTAACCCTCTCATCGAAGACCCTCCCTCTAATACACTAACCCTCCCATCGAAGACCATCCCTCTAATCCCCTAACTCTCCCATTGAAGACCCTCCCTCTAATCCCATAAAACCCCCATCGAAGACCCTCCCTCTAATCCCATAAATCCCGCATCGAAGACCCCCCATCTAATGCCCTAACTCTCCCATCGAAGACAATCCCTCCAATCCCCTAACTCTCCATTGAAGACTAACCCTCTAATCCCCTAACTCTCCATCGAAGACCATCACTCTAAACCCCAAACACCCTCATCAAAGACCCTCCCTCTAATCCCTAACTCTCCCAACGAAGACTCTCCCTCTAAACCCCTACCGCTCCCATCGAAGACCCTCCCTCGAAGACCCTCCCTCTAAACCCCTAACTCTCCCATTGAAGACACTCCCTCTCATCCCCAAACTCGCCATCGAAGACCATCCCTCTAATCCCCTAACTCCCCCATCGAAGACCCTACCTTTAATTGCACAAGAATCCCATCGAAGTCCTTCCCTCTAATCCACTAAATCTGCATTGAAGACCCTCCCTCTAATCCCCTAACTCTCCCATTGAAGACACTCCCTCTAATCCCCAAACCCTAACATCGAAGACCCTCCCTCTAATCCCCTAACTCTCCCATCGAAGACCCTCCCTCTAATCCTCTATCTCCCCCATCGAAGACCCTCCCACTAATCCCCAAACTCGCCATTGAAGACCATCCCTCTAATCCCCTAACTCACCCATCGAAGACCCTCCCTCTAATCCTCTAACTCTCCATCAAAGACCCTCCCTCTAATCCCCTAACTCTCCCATCTAAGACCCTCACTCTAATCCTCTAATTCTCCCATCGAAGACCCTCCCTGTAATCCCCTAACTCACCCATCGAAGACCCTCCCTCTAATCCTCTAACTCTCCATCAAAGACCCTCCCTCTAATCCCCTAACTCTCCCATCTAAGACCCTCACTCTAATCCTCTAATTCTCCCATCGAAGACCCTCCCTGTAATCCCCTAACTCTCCCATCAAAGACCGTCCCTCTAATCCCCTAACTCTCCAATCGAAGACCCTCCCTCTAGTCAGTCCCCTAACTCTCCCATCAAAGACCCCCCTCTAATCCCCTAACACTCCCATCGAAGACCCTCCGTCTAATCCCCTAACTCTCCCATCGAAGACCATCCTTCTAATTCCCTAACTCTCCCATCGAAGACCCTCCCTCTAATCCCCTATCTCCCCCATCGAAGACCCTCCCTCTAATCCCCAAACTCGCCATCGAATACCATCCCTCTAATCTCCTAACTCTCCCATCGAAGACCCTCCCTCTAATCCCCAAACTCGCCATCGAATACCATCCCTCTAATCTCCTAACTCTCCCATCGAAGACCCTCCCTCTAATCCCCTAACTCTCCCAAAGAAGACCCTCCCTCTAATCCCCTAACTCTCCCAAAGACGACCCTCCCTCTAATCCCCTAACACTCCCATCAAAACCCGCCCTCTAATCGCCTAGCTCTCCCATCGAAGACCCTCCCCCTAATCCCCGAAATCTCCATCGAAGACTCGCCCTCTAATTCCCTAACTCTCCTTCGAAGACACTCCCTCAAATCCCCTAACTCTCCCATCGAACACTTTCCCTCTAATCTCTTAACACTCCATCGAAGACCCTCCCTCTATTCCCATAACTCTCCCATCGTAGACCCTCCTTCTAATACCCTAATTCGCTATCGAACACCCTCTCTCTAATAATCTAACTCTCCATCGAAGGCCTTCCCTCTAATTCCCTAACTCTCCTTCGAAGACCCTCCCTCTAATCCCCTAACTCTCCCATCGAAGTCCCTCCCTCTAAAACCCTAATTCTACATTGAAGACCCTCCTTATAATACCCTAACGCTCCTATTGAAGATCATCCCTCTAATCCCCTAACTCTCCCATCGAAGACCCTCCCGCTAATGCCCTAAATCTCCATCAAAGACTCGCCCTCTAATCCCCTTACTCTCCTTCGAAGGCACTCCCTCTAATCCTCTAACTCTCCCATCAAAGACCCTCCCTCTAATCCCCTAACTCAACCATCGAAGACCCTCCCTCTAATCCTCTAACTCTCCATCAAAGACCCTCCCTCTAATCCCCTAACTCTCCCATCTAAGATATTCCCTCTAATCCTCTAATTCTCCCATCGAAGACCCTCCCTGTAATCCCCTAACTCTCCCATCAAAGACCGTCCCTCTAATCCCCTAACTCTCCAATCGAAGACCCTCCCTCTAGTCAGTCCCCTAACTCTCCCATCAAAGACCCCCCTCTAATCCCCTAACACTCCCATCGAAGACCCTCCGTCTAATCCCCTAACTCTCCCATCGAAGACCATCCCTCTAATTCCCTAAATCTCCCATCGAAGGCTCTCCCTCTAATCCCCTAACCCTCTCATCGAAAACCCTCCCTCTAATACCCTAACCCTCCCATCGAAGACCCTCCCTCTAATCCCCTAACTCTCCCATCGAAGACCCTCCCTCTAATCCCATAAACCCCCCAGCGAAGACCCTCCCTCTAATCCCATAAATCCCCCATCGAAGACCCCCCATCTAATGCCCTTACTCTCCAATTGAAGACCCTCCCTCCAATCCCCTAACTCTCCATTGAAGACTAACCCTCTAATCCCCTAACTCTCCTTCGAAGACCATGACTCTAAACCCCAAACACCCTCATCGAGGACCCCCCCCCAATCCCTAACTCTCCCATCGAAGACACTCCCTCTAATCCCTAACACTCCCATCGAAGACTCTCCCGCTAATCCGCTAACTCCCCCATCGAAGACCCTCCCTTTAATAGCCTAAGATCCCATCGATATCCTTCCCTCTAATCCACTAACTCTGCATTGAAGACCCTCCCTCTAATCCCCTAACTCTCCCATCAAAGACCATACATCTAATCCCCTAACTCACCCATCGAAGACCCTCCCTCTAATCCCCAAACTCTTCCATTGTAGAGCATCCCTCTAATCCCCTAGCTCTCTCATCAAAGACTCTCCCCCTAATCCCCTAAATCTCCATCGAAGACCCTCCAACTAATCCCCTAACTCTCCCATCAAACCCAGACCTCTAATCCCCTAACTCTCCAATCGAAGACCCTCCCTCTAATACCCTAAATCGCTATCGAGCACCCTCTCACTAATCCTCTAACTCTCCATCGAAGACCATCACTCTAATCGCCAAACTCTGAAATCAAAGACTCTCCCTCTAATCCCCTAACTCTCTTTCGAAGACCATCCCTCTAATCCCCTAACTCTACCATCGAAGACCCTCCCTCTAATCCCCTAACTCTCCAATCGAAGACCCTCCCTCTAGTCAGTCCCCTAACTCTCCCATCAAAGACCCACCTCTAATCCCCTAACTCTCCCATTGAAGGCTCTCCCTCTAATCCCCTAACCCTCTCATCGAAGACCCTCCCTCTAATACACTAACCCTCCCATCGAAGACCATCCCTCTAATCCCCTAACTCTCCCATTGAAGACCCTCCCTCTAATCCCATAAAACCCCCATCGAAGACCCTCCCTCTAATCCCATAAATCCCGCATCGAAGACCCCCCATCTAATGCCCTAACTCTCCCATCGAAGACAATCCCTCCAATCCCCTAACTCTCCATTGAAGACTAACCCTCTAATCCCCTAACTCTCCATCGAAGACCATCACTCTAAACCCCAAACACCCTCATCAAAGACCCTCCCTCTAATCCCTAACTCTCCCAACGAAGACTCTCCCTCTAAACCCCTACCGCTCCCATCGAAGACCCTCCCTCGAAGACCCTCCCTCTAAACCCCTAACTCTCCCATTGAAGACACTCCCTCTCATCCCCAAACTCGCCATCGAAGACCATCCCTCTAATCCCCTAACTCCCCCATCGAAGACCCTACCTTTAATTGCACAAGAATCCCATCGAAGTCCTTCCCTCTAATCCACTAAATCTGCATTGAAGACCCTCCCTCTAATCCCCTAACTCTCCCATTGAAGTCACTCCCTCTAATCCCCAAACCCTAACATCGAAGACCCTCCCTCTAATCCCCTAACTCTCCCATCGAAGACCCTCCCTCTAATCCTCTATCTCCCCCATCGAAGACCCTCCCTCTAATCCCCAAACTCGCCATTGAAGACCATCCCTCTAATCCCCTAACTCACCCATCGAAGACCCTCCCTCTAATCCTCTAACTCTCCATCAAAGACCCTCCCTCTAATCCCCTAACTCTCCCATCTAAGACCCTCACTCTAATCCTCTAATTCTCCCATCGAAGACCCTCCCTGTAATCCCCTAACTCACCCATCGAAGACCCTCCCTCTAATCCTCTAACTCTCCATCAAAGACCCTCCCTCTAATCCCCTAACTCTCCCATCGAAGACCCTCCCTCTAATCCCCTAACTCTCCCAAAGAAGACCCTCCCTCTAATCCCCTAATCTCCCAAAGAAGACCCTCCCTCTAATCCCCTAACTCTCCCAAAGAAGACCCTCCCTCTAATCCCCTAACACTCCCATCAAAACCCGCCCTCTAATCGCCTAGCTCTCCCATCGAAGACCCTCCCCCTAATCCCCTAAATCTCCATCGAAGACTCGCCCTCTAATTCCCTAACTCTCCTTCGAAGACCCTCCCTCAAATCCCCTAACTCTCCCATCGAACACTTTCCCTCTAATCTCTTAACACTCCATCGAAGACCCTCCCTCTAATCCCCTAACTCTCCCATCTTAGACCCTCCCTCTAATACCCTAAATCGCTATCGAACACCCTCTCTCTAATAATCTAACTCTCCATCGAAGGCCTTCCCTCTAATTCCCTAACTCTCCTTCGAAGACCCTCCCTCTAATCCCCTAACTCTCCCATCGAAGACCCTCCCTTTAATCCCCTAATTCTCCATTGAAGACCCTCCTTATAATATCCTAACGCTCCTATTGAAGATCATCCCTCTAATCCCCTAACTCTCCCATCGAAGACCCGTCCTCAAATCGCCTAGCTCTCCCATTGAAGACCCTCCCTCTAATCGCCTAGCTCTCCCATCGAAGACCCTCCCGCTAATGCCCTAAATCTCCATCAAGGTCTCGCCCTCTAATCCCGTTACTCTCCTTCGAAGACACTCCCTCTAATCCTCTAACTCTCCCATCAAAGACCCTCCCTCTAATCCCCTAACTCACCCATCGAAGACCCTCCCTCTAATCCTCTAACTCTCCATCAAAGACCCTCCCTCTAATCCCCTAACTCTCCCATCTAAGACCCTCACTCTAATCCTCTAATTCTCCCATCGAAGACCCTCCCTGTAATCCCCTAACTCTCCCATCAAAGACCGTCCCTCTAATCCCCTAACTCTCCAATCGAAGACCCTCCCTCTAGTCAGTCCCCTAACTCTCCCATCAAAGACCCACCTCTAATCCCCTAACACTCCCATCGAAGACCCTCCGTCTATTCCCCTAACTCTCCCATCGAAGACCATCCTTCTAATTCCCTAACTCTCCCATCGAAGACCCTCCCTCTAATCCCCTATCTCCCCCATCGAAGACCCTCCCTCTAATCCCCAAACTCGCCATCGAAGACCATCCCTCTAATCTCCTAACTCTCCCATCGAAGACCCTCCCTCTAATCCCCTAACTCTCCCAAAGAAGACCCTCCCTCTAATCCCCTAACTCTCCCAAAGAAGACCCTCCCTCTAATCCCCAACTCTCCCAAAGAAGACCCTCCCTCTAATCCCCTAACACTCCCATCAAAACCCGCCCTCTAATCGCATAGCTGTCCCATCAAAGACCCTCCCCCTAATCCCCTAAATCTCCATCGAAGACTCGCCCTCTAATTCCCTAACTCTCCTTCGAAGACACTCCCTCAAATCCCCTAACTCTCCCATCGAACACTTTCCCTCTAATCTCTTAACACTCCATCGAAGACCCTCCCTCTAATCCCCTAACTCTCCCAAAGAAGACCCTCCCTCTAATCCCCTAACTCTCCCAAAGAAGACCCTCCCTCTAATCCCCTAACTCTCCCAAAGACGACCCTCCCTCTAATCCCCTAACACTCCCATCAAAACCCGCCCTCTAATCGCCTAGCTCTCCCATCGAAGACCCTCCCCCTAATCCCCTAAATCTCCATCGAAGACTCGCCCTCTAATTCCCTAACTCTCCTTCGAAGACCCTCCCTCAATCCCCTAACTCTCCCATCGAACACTTTCCCTCTAATCTCTTAACACTCCATCGAAGACCCTCCCTCTAATCCCCTAACTCTCCCATCGTAGACGCTCCCTCTAATACCCTAAATCGCTATCGAACACCCTCTCTCTAATAATCTAACTCTCCATCGAAGGCCTTCCCTCTAATTCCCTAACTCTCCTTCGAAGACCCTCCCTCTAATCCCCTAACTCTCCCATCGAAGTCCCTCCCTCTAAACCCCTAATTCTCCATTGAAGACCCTCCTTATAATACCCTAACGCTCCTATTGAAGATCATCCCTCTAATCCCCTAACTCTCCCATCGAAGACCCTCCCGTTAATGCCCTAAATCTCCATCAAAGACTCGCCCTCTAATCCCCTTACTCTCCTTCGAAGACACTCCCTCTAATCCTCTTACTCTCCCATCAAAGACCCTCCCTCTAATCCCCTAACTCACCCATCGAAGACCCTCCCTCTAATCCTCTAACTCTCCATCAAAGACCCTCCCTCTAATCCCCTAACTCTCCCATCTAAGACCCTCACTCTAATCATCTAATTCTCCCAGCGAAGACCCTCCCTGTAATCCCCTAACTCTCCCATCAAATGCCGTCCCTCTAATACCCTAACTCTCCAATCGAAGACCCTCCCTCTAGTCAGTCCCCTAACTCTCCCATCAAAGACCCCCCTCTAATCCCCTAACACTCCCATCGAAGACCCTCCGTCTAATCCCCTAACTCTCCCAACGAAGACCATCCCTCTAATTCCCTAAATCTCCCATCGAAGGCTCTCCCTCTAATCCCCTAACCCTCTCATCGAAGACCCTCCCTCTAATACCCTAACCCTCCCATCGAAGACCCTCCCTCTAATCCCCTAACTCTCCCATCGAAGACCCTCCCTCTAATCCCATAAACCCCCCAGCGAAGACCCTCCCTCTAATCCCATAAATCCCCCATCGAAGACCCCCCATCTAATGCCCTTACTCTCCAATTGAAGACCCTCCCTCCAATCCCCTAACTCTCCATTGAAGACTAACCCTCTAATCCCCTAACTCTCCTTCGAAGACCATGACTCTAAACCCCAAACACCCTCATCGAGGACCACCCCCAATCCCTAACTCTCCCATCGAAGACACTCCCTCTAATCCCTAACTCTCCCATCGAAGACTCTCCCGCTAATCCGCTAACTCCCCCATCGAAGACCCTCCCTTTAATAGCCTAAGATCCCATCGATATCCTTCCCTCTAATCCACTAACTCTGCATTGAAGACCCTCCCTCTAATCCCCTAACTCTCCCATCAAAGACCATACATCTAATCCCCTAACTCACCCATCGAAGACCCTCCCTCTAATCCCCAAACTCTTCCATTGTAGAGCATCCCTCTAATCCCCTAGCTCTCTCATCAAAGACTCTCCCCCTAATCCCCTAAATCTCCATCGAAGACCCTCCAACTAATCACCTAACTCTCCCATCAAACCCAGCCCTCTAATCCCCTAACTCTCCAATCGAAGACCCTCCCTCTAATACCCTAAATCACTATCGAGCACCCTCTCTCTAATCCTCTAACTCTCCATCGAAGACCATCACTCTAATCGCCAAACTCTGAAATCAAAGACTCTCCCTCTAATCCCCTAACTCTCTTTCGAAGACCATCCCTCTAATCCCCTAACTCTACTATCGAAGACCCTCCCTCTAATCCCCTAACTCTCCAATCGAAGACCCTCCCTCTAGTCAGTCCCCTAACTCTCCCATCAAAGACCCACCTCTAATCCCCTAACTCTCCCATTGAAGGCTCTGCCTCTAAACCCCTAACCCTCTCATCGAAGACCCTCCCTCTAATACACTAACCCTCCCATCGAAGACCATCCCTCCAATCCCCTAACTCTCCATTGAAGACTAACCCTCTAATCCCCTAACTCTCCATCGAAGACCATCACTCTAAACCCCAAACACCCTCATCAAAGACCCTCCCTCTAATCCCTAACTCTCCCAACGAAGACTCTCCCTCTAAACCCCTACCGCTCCCATCGAAGACCCTCCCTCGAAGACCCTCCCTCTAAACCCCTAACTCTCCCATTGAAGACACTCCCTCTCATCCCCAAACTCGCCATCGAAGACCATCCCTCTAATCCCCTAACTCCCCCATCGAAGACCCTACCTTTAATTGCATAGGAATCCCATCGAAGTCCTTCCCTCTAATCCACTAAATCTGCATTGAAGACCCTCCCTCTAATCCCCTAACTCTCCCATTGAAGACACTCCCTCTAATCCCCAAACCCTAACATCGAAGACCCTCCCTCTAATCCCCTAACTCTCCCATCGAAGACCCTCCCTCTAATCCCCTATCTCCCCCATCGAAGACCCTCCCTCTAATCCCCAAACTCGCCATTGAAGACCATCCCTCTAATCCCCTAACTCTCCCATCGAAGACCCTCCCTCTAATCCCCTAACGCTCCCAAAGAAGACCCTCCCTCTAATCCCCTAATCTCCCAAAGAAGACCCTCCCTCTAATCCCCTAACTCTCCCAAAGAAGACCCTCCCTCTAATCCCCTAACACTCCCATCAAAACCCGCCCTCTAATCGCCTAGCTCTCCCATCGAAGACCCTCCCCCTAATCCCCTAAATCTCCATCGAAGACTCGCCCTCTAATTCCCTAACTCTCCTTCGAAGACCCTCCCTCAAATCCCCTAAATCTCCCATCGAACACTTTCCCTCTAATCTCTTAACACTCCATCGAAGACCCTCCCTCTAATCCCCTAACTCTCCCATCGTAGACCCTCCCTCTAATACCCTAAATCGCTATCGAACACCCTCTCTCTAATAATCTAACACTCCATCGAAGGCCTTCCCTCTAATTCCCTAACTCTCCTTCGAAGACCCTCCCTCTAATCCCCTAACTCTCCCATCGAAGACCCTCCCTTTAATCCCCTAATTCTCCATTGAAGACCCTCCTTATAATACCCTAACGCTCCTATTGAAGATCATCCCTCTAATCCCCTAACTCTCCCATCGAAGACCCGTCCTCAAATCGCCTAGCTCTCCCATTGAAGACCCTCCCTCTAATCGCCTAGCTCTCCCATCGAAGACCCTCCCGCTAATGCCCTAAATCTCCATCAAAGTCTCGCCCTCTAATCCCCTTACTCTCCTTCGAAGACACTCCCTCTAATCCTCTAACTCTCCCATCAAAGAACCTCCCTCTAATCCCCTAACTCACCCATCGAAGACCCTCCCTCTAATCCTCTAACTCTCCATCAAAGACCCTCCCTCTAATCCCCTAACTCTCCCATCTAAGACCCTCACTCTAATCCTCTAATTCTCCCATCGAAGACCCTCCCTGTAATCCCCTAACTCTCCCATCAAAGACCGTCCCTCTAATCCCCTAACTCTCCAATCGAAGACCCTCCCTCTAGTCAGTCCCCTAACTCTCCTATCAAAGACCCCCTCTAATCCCCTAACACTCCCATCGAAGACTCTCCGTCTAATCCCCTAACTCTCCCATCGAAGTCCATCCTTCTAATTCCCTAACTCTCCCATCGAAGACCCTCCCTCTAATCCCCTATCTCCCCCATCGAAGACCCTCCCCCTAATCCCCTAAATCTCCATCGAAGACTCGCCCTCTAATTCCCTAACTCTCCTTCGAAGACACTCCCTCAAATCCCCTAACTCTCCCATCGAACACTTTCCTTCTAATCTCTTAACACTCCATCGAAGACCCTCCCTCTATTCCCATAACTCTCCCATCGTAGACCCTCCTTCTAATACCCTAATTCGCTATCGAACGCCCTCTCTCTAATAATCTAACTCTCCATCGAAGGCCTTCCCTCTAATTCCCTAACTCTCCTTCGAAGACCCTCCCTCTAATCCCCTAACTCTCCCATCGAAGTCCCTCCCTCTAAACCCCTAATTCTACATTGAAGACCCTCCTTATAATACCCTAACGCTCCAATTGAAGATCATCCCTCTAATCCCCTAACTCTCCCATCGAAGACCCTCCCGCTAATGCCCTAAATCTCCATCAAAGACTCGCCCTCTAATCCCCTTACTCTCCTTCGAAGACACTCCCTCTAATCCTCTAACTCTCCCATCAAAGACCCTCCCTCTAATCCCCTAACTCACCCATCGAAGACCCTCCCTCTAATCCTCTAACTCTCCATCAAAGACCCTCCCTCTAATCCCCTAACTCTCCCATCTAAGACCCTCACTCTAATCCTCTAATTCTCCCAGCGAAGACCCTCCCTGTAATCCCCTAACTCTCCCATCAAAGACCGTCCCTCTAATCCCCTAACTCTCCAATCGAAGACCCTCCCTCTAGTCAGTCCCCTAACTCTCCCATCAAAGACCCCCCTCTAATCCCCTAACACTCCCATCGAAGACCCTCCGTCTAATCCCCTAACTCTCCCATCGAAGACCATCCCTCTAATTCCCTAAATCTCCCATCGAAGGCTCTCCCTCTAATCCCCTAACCCTCTCATCGAAGACCCTCCCTCTAATACCCTAACCCTCCCATCGAAGACCCTCCCTCTAATCCCCTATCTCTCCCATCGAAGACCCTCCCTCTAATCCCTTAAACCCCCCAGCGAAGACCCTCCCTCTAATCCCATAAATCCCCCATCGAAGACCCCCCATCTAATGCCCTTACTCTCCAATTGAAGACCCTCCCTCCAATCCCCTAACTCTCCATTGAAGACTAACCCTCTAATCCCCTAACTCTCCTTCGAAGACCATCACTCTAAACCCCAAACACCCTCATCGAGGACCCCCCCCCAATCCCTAACTCTCCCATCGAAGACACTCCCTCTAATCCCTAACACTCCCATCGAAGACTCTCCCGCTAATCCGCTAACTCCCCCATCGAAGACCCTCCCTTTAATAGCCTAAGATCCCATCGATATCCTTCCCTCTAATCCACTAACTCTGCATTGAAGACCCTCCCTCTAATCCCCTAACTCTCCCATCAAAGACCATACATCTAATCCCCTAACTCACCCATCGAAGACCCTCCCTCTAATCCCCAAACTCTTCCATTGTAGAGCATCCCTCTAATCCCCTAGCTCTCTCATCAAAGACTCTCCCCCTAATCCCCTAAATCTCCATCGAAGACCCTCCAACTAATCCCCTAACTCTCCCATCAAACCCAGACCTCTAATCCCCTAACTCTCCAATCGAAGACCCTCCCTCTAATACCCTAAATCGCTATCGAGCACCCTCTCACTAATCCTCTAACTCTCCATCGAAGACCATCACTCTAATCGCCAAACTCTGAAATCAAAGACTCTCCCTCTAATCCCCTAACTCTCTTTCGAAGACCATCCCTCTAATCCCCTAACTCTACCATCGAAGACCCTCCCTCTAATCCCCTAACTCTCCAATCGAAGACCCTCCCTCTAGTCAGTCCCCTAACTCTCCCATCAAAGACCCAAATCTAATCCCCTAACTCTCCCATTGAAGGCTCTCCCTCTAATCCCCTAACCCTCTCATCGAAGACCCTCCCTCTAATACACTAACCCTCCCATCGAAGACCATCCCTCTAATCCCCTAACTCTCCCATTGAAGACCCTCCCTCTAATCCCATAAAACCCCCATCGAAGACCCTCCCTCTAATCCCATAAATCCCGCATCGAAGACCCCCCATCTAATGCCCTAACTCTCCCATCGAAGACAATCCCTCCAATCCCCTAACTCTCCATTGAAGACTAACCCTCTAATCCCCTAACTCTCCATCGAAGACCATCACTCTAAACCCCAAACACCCTCATCAAAGACCCTCCCTCTAATCCCTAACTCTCCCAACGAAGACTCTCCCTCTAAACCCCTACCGCTCCCATCGAAGACCCTCCCTCGAAGACCCTCCCTCTAAACCCCTAACTCTCCCATTGAAGACACTCCCTCTCATCCCCAAACTCGCCATCGAAGAGCCATCCCTCTAATCCCCTAACTCCCCCATCGAAGACCCTACCTTTAATTGCACAAGAATCCCATCGAAGTCCTTCCCTCTAATCCACTAAATCTGCATTGAAGACCCTCCCTCTAATCCCCTAACTCTCCCATTGAAGACACTCCCTCTAATCCCCAAACCCTAACATCGAAGACCCTCCCTCTAATCCCCTAACTCTCCCATCGAAGACCCTCCCTCTAATCCTCTATCTCCCCCATCGAAGACCCTCCCTCTAATCCCCAAACTCGCCATTGAAGACCATCCCTCTAATCCCCTAACTCACCCATCGAAGACCCTCCCTCTAATCCTCTAACTCTCAATCAAAGACCCTCCCTCTAATCCCCTAACTCTCCCATCTAAGACCCTCACTCTAATCCTCTAATTCTCCCATCGAAGACCCTCCCTGTAATCCCCTAACTCACCCATCGAAGACCCTCCCTCTAATCCTCTAACTCTCCATCAAAGACCCTCCCTCTAATCCCCTAACTCTCCCATCTAAGACCCTCACTCTAATCCTCTAATTCTCCCATCGAAGACCCTCCCTGTAATCCCCTAACTCTCCCATCGAAGACCCTCCCTCTAATCCCCTAACTCTCCCAAAGAAGACCCTCCCTCTAATCCCCTAATCTCCCAAAGAAGACCCTCCCTCTAATCCCCTAACTCTCCCAAAGAAGACCCTCCCTCTAATCCCCTAACACTCCCATCAAAACCCGCCCTCTAATCGCCTAGCTCTCCCATCGAAGACCCTCCCCCTAATCCCCTAAATCTCCATCGAAGACTCGCCCTCTAATTCCCTAACTCTCCTTCGAAGACCCTCCCTCAAATCCCCTAACTCTCCCATCGAACACTTTCCCTCTAATCTCTTAACACTCCATCGAAGACCCTCCCTCTAATCCCCTAACTCTCCCATCTTAGACCCTCCCTCTAATACCCTAAATCGCTATCGAACACCCTCTCTCTAATAATCTAACTCTCCATCGAAGGCCTTCCCTCTAATTCCCTAACTCTCCTTCGAAGACCCTCCCTCTAATCCCCTAACTCTCCCATCGAAGACCCTCCCTTTAATCCCCTAATTCTCCATTGAAGACCCTCCTTATAATACCCTAACGCTCCTATTGAAGATCATCCCTCTAATCCCCTAACTCTCCCATCGAAGACCCGTCCTCAAATCGCCTAGCTCTCCCATTGAAGACCCTCCCTCTAATCGCCTAGCTCTCCCATCGAAGACCCTCCCGCTAATGCCCTAAATCTCCATCAAGGTCTCGCCCTCTAATCCCGTTACTCTCCTTCGAAGACACTCCCTCTAATCCTCTAACTCTCCCATCAAAGACCCTCCCTCTAATCCCCTAACTCACCCATCGAAGACCCTCCCTCTAATCCTCTAACTCTCCATCAAAGACCCTCCCTCTAATCCCCTAACTCTCCCATCTAAGACCCTCACTCTAATCCTCTAATTCTCCCATCGAAGACCCTCCCTGTAATCCCCTAACTCTCCCATCAAAGACCGTCCCTCTAATCCCCTAACTCTCCAATCGAAGACCCTCCCTCTAGTCAGTCCCCTAACTCTCCCATCAAAGACCCCCCTCTAATCCCCTAACACTCCCATCGAAGACCCTCCGTCTAATCCCCTAACTCTCCCATCGAAGACCATCCTTCTAATCCCTAACTCTCCCATCGAAGACCCTCCCTCTAATCCCCTATCTCCCCCATCGAAGACCCTCCCTCTAATCCCCAAACTCGCCATCGAAGACCATCCCTCTAATCTCCTAACTCTCCCATCGAAGACCCTCCCTCTAATCCTCTAACTCTCCCAAAGAAGACCCTCCCTCTAATCCCCTAACTCTCCCAAAGAAGACCCTCCCTCTAATCCCCTAACGCTCCCAAAGAAGACCCTCCCTCTAATCCCCTAACACTCCCATCAAAACCCGCCCTCTAATCGCCTAGCTCTCCCATCAAAGACCCTCCCCCTAATCCCCTAAATCTCCATCGAAGACTCGCCCTCTAATTCCCTAACTCTCCTTCGAAGACCCTCCCTCAAATCCCCTAACTCTCCCATCGAACACTTTCCCTCTAATCTCTTAACACTCCATCGAAGACCCTCCCTCTAATCCCCTAACTCTCCCATCTTAGACCCTCCCTCTAATACCCTAAATCGCTATCGAACACCCTCTCTCTAATAATCTAACTCTCCATCGAAGGCCTTGCCTCTAATTCCCTAACTCTCCTTCGAAGACCCTCCCTCTAATCCCCTAACTCTCCCATCGAAGACCCTCCCTTTAATCCCCTAATTCTCCATTGAAGACCCTCCTTATAATACCCTAACGCTCCTATTGAAGATCATCCCTCTAATCCACTAACTCTCCCATCGAAGACCCGTCCTCAAATCTCCTAGCTCTCCCATTGAAGACCCTCCCTCTAATCGCCTAGCTCTCCCATCGAAGACCCTCCCGCTAATGCCCTAAATCTCCATCAAGGTCTCGCCCTCTAATCCCGTTACTCTCCTTCGAAGACACTCCCTCTAATCCTCTAACTCTCCCATCAAAGACCCTCCCTCTAATCCCCTAACTCACCCATCGAAGACCCTCCCTCTAATCCTCTAACTCTCCATCAAAGACCCTCCCTCTAATCCCCTAACTCTCCCATCTAAGACCCTCACTCTAATCCTCTAATTCTCCCATCGAAGACCCTCCCTGTAATCCCCTAACTCTCCCATCAAAGACCGTCCCTCTAATCCCCTAACTCTCCAATCGAAGACCCTCCCTCTAGTCAGTCCCCTAACTCTCCCATCAAAGACCCCCCTCTAATCCCCTAACACTCCCATCGAAGACCCTCCGTCTAATCCCCTAACTCTCCCATCGAAGACCATCCTTCTAATTCCCTAACTCTCCCATCGAAGACCCTCCCTCTAATCCCCTATCTCCCCCATCGAAGACCCTCCCTCTAATCCCCAAACTCGCCATCGAAGACCATCCCTCTAATCTCCTAACTCTCCCATCGAAGACCCTCCCTCTAATCCCCTAACTCTCCCGAAGAAGACCCTCCCTCTAATCCCCTAACTCTCCCAAAGAAGACCCTCCCTCTAATCCCCTAACTCTCCCAAAGAAGACCCTCCCTCTAATCCCCTAACACTCCCATCAAAACCCGCCCTCTAATCGCCTAGCTCTCCCATCAAAGACCCTCCCCCTAATCCCCTAAATCTCCATCGAAGACTCGCCCTCTAATTCCCTAACTCTCCTTCGAAGACACTCCCTCAAATCCCCTAACTCTCCCATCGAACACTTTCCCTCTAATCTCTTAACACTCCATCGAAGACCCTCCCTCTAATCCCCTAACTCTCCCATCGTAGACCCTCCTTCTAATACCCTAATTCGCTATCAAACACCCTCTCTCTAATAATCTAACTCTCCATCGAAGGCCTCCCCTCTAATTCCCTAACTCTCATTCGAAGACCCTCCCTCTAATCCCCTAACTCTCCAATCGAAGTCCCTCCCTCTAAACCCCTAATTCTCCATTGAAGACCCTCCTTATAATACCCTAACGCTCTTATTGAAGATCATCCCTCTAATCCCCTAACTGTCCCATCGAAGACCCTCCCGCTAATGCCCTAAATCTCCATCAAAGACTCGCCCTCTAATCCCCTTACTCTCCTTCGAAGACACTCCCTCTAATCCTCTAACTCTCCCATCAAAGACCCTCCCTCTAATCCCCTAACTCACCCATCGAAGACCCTCCCTCTAATCCTCTAACTCTCCATCAAAGACCCTCCCTCTAATCCCCTAACTCTCCCATCTAAGACCCTCACTCTAATCCTCTAATTCTCCCATCGAAGACCCTCCCTGTAATCCCCTAACTCTCCCATCAAAGACCGTCCCTCTAATCCCCTAACTCTCCAATCGAAGACCCTCCCTCTAGTCAGTCCCCTAACTCTCCCATCAAAGACCCCCCTCTAATCCCCTAACACTCCCATCGAAGACCCTCCGTCTAATCCCCTAACTCTCCCATCGAAGACCATCCCTCTAATTCCCTAAATCTCCCATCGAAGGCTCTCCCTCTAATCCCCTAACCCTCTCATCGAAGACCCTCCCTCTAATACCCTAACCCTCCCATCGAAGACCCTCCCTCTAATCCCCTAACTCTCCCATCGAAGACCCTCCCTCTAATCCCATAAACCCCCCAGCGAAGACCCTCCCTCTAATCCCATAAATCCCCCATCGAAGACCCCCCACCTAATGCCCTTACTCTCCAATTGAAGACCCTCCCTCCAATCCCCTAACTCTCCATTGAAGACTAACCCTCTAATCCCCTAACTCTCCTTCGAAGACCATCACTCTAAACCCCAAACACCCTCATCAAGGACCCCCCCAATCCCTAACTCTCCCATCGAAGACACTCCCTCTAATCCCTAACTCTCCCATCGAAGACTCTCCCGCTAATCCGCTAACTCCCCCATCGAAGACCCTCCCTTTAATAGCCTAAGACTCCCATCGATATCCTTCCCTCTAATCCACTAACTCTGCATTGAAGACCCTCCCTCTAATTCCCTCACTCTCCCATCAAAGACCATACATCTAATCCCCAACTCTCCATTGAAGACCCTCTCTCTAATCCCCAAACTCTCCCATCAAAGACCCTCCATCTAATCCCCTAAATCTCCCGAAGACCATCCCTCTAATCCCCTAACGCTCCCATCGAAGACTCTCCATCTAAACCCCTACCTCGCCCATCGAAGACCCTCCCTCTAATCCCCTAACTCTCCCATCGAAGACCCTCCCTCTAATCCCCAACTCTCCATCAAAGACCCACCCTTTAATCCTCCAAATCTCCCATCGAAGAACCTCCCTCTAATCCCCAAACTCTCAAATTGAAGACAGTTCCTCTAAGCCCCTAACTCTCCCATTTGAGACACTCCCAATCATCCCCTAACTCTCCCATCGAAGACACTCCCTCTAATCCCCTAACTCTCCCACCGAAGACCCTCCCTCTAATCCCCTAACACTCCATCGAAGACCATCCCTCTAATCGCCTAACTCTCCCACTGAAGACCCTCCCTCCAATCCCTTAACTCTCCATCAAATACCCTCCCTCTAATCCCCTAACTCGCCCATCAAAGACCCTGCATCTAATCCCCTAACTCTCCCATCACAGACCCTCCCTCTAATCCCCTAACTCTCCATCGAAGACCCTTCCTCTAGTCGGTGCATTAACTCTGAGCTCCATTATAAAATGACTCTCTCTTAGTTCCGTTGCTGCGAGGGTTGAACAACCCCACCTTCTCCAATCTCTCCACAATATCTGAACTGTCTGATCCTCCAGAGGAAGATTTCAGAACCTTTCCCACAACCACTCCTGGGAGATGAGCGCTGCGAAGGGACAGAGCGTCGGAATTTCTCAAACTTCCCCCTCCCTTAGTGGGAGTAAACTTTCCAAGGACATTTGCTGTATCAGGCACCACGAGTAAACAATATAAGGAGCAGCATATCACAGCAAGCCACAGATCTAAACTCCACTCTGGTATCAAAAAACATGAGGCTCCAACCTCTTTAGAAAATAAGCTAGAGAGAGAGACACAGAGAGAGGGAGGGAGAAACACAGAGAGAGGGAGTGAGAGACACACAGAGAGAGGGAGTGAGAGACACACAGATAGAGAGGGAGAGAGAGAGACACACACACAGAAAGAGGGAGAGAGAGAGACACACAGAGAGGGAGTGAGAGAGACACAGAGAGAGGGAGTGAGAAGAACACAGAGAGAGGGAGTGAGAGACACACAGATAGAGAGGGAGAGAGAGAAAGAGACACAGAGAGAGGTAGAGAGAGAGACACAAAGAGAGACGGAGTGAGAGACACACGGAGAGAGGGAGGGAGAGACACACAGAGAGAGGGAGGGAGAGACACACAGTGAGAGTGAGTGAGAGAGACACAGAGAGGGAGTGAGAGAGACAGAGAGAGAGGCAGTGAGAGAGAAACAGTGAGAGGGAGCAAGAGAGAGACAGAGAGAGGGAGTGAGAGAGATAGAGAGAAAGGCAGGGAGAGACACACAGAAAGAGGGAGACAGAGACACCCAGAGAGAGGGAGTGAGAGACACACAGAGAGAGGGAGTGAGAGACACACAGAGAGAGGGAGTGAGAGACACACACAGAGAGTGTAAGGGAGAGACACAGAGAGTGGGAGTGAGAGACACGCAGAGAGAGGTAGTGAGAGGGACACACAGGGAGAGGGAGTGAGAGAGACACACAGAGAGAGGGAGTGAGAGACAAACCGGGAGAGGGAGTGAGAGAGGCACAGAGGGAGAGGGAGTGAGAGAGACACACAGGGAGAGGGAGTGAGAGAGACACACAGGGAGACGGAGGGAGAGAGACACACAGGGAGAGGGAGGGAGAGAGACACACAGGGAGAGGGAGGGAGAGAGACACACAGGGAGAGGGAGGGAGAAAGACTCACAGGCAGAGCGAGGGAGAGACTCACAGGCAGAGCGAGGGAGAGACACACAGGCAGAGCGAGAGAGAGACACACAGGCAGAACGAGGGATAGACACACAGGCAGAGGGACGGAGAGACACAGAGGGAGAGGGAGGGAGAGACACAGAGGGAGAGGGAGGGAGAGACACACAGAGAGGGGGAGTGAGAGACACACAGAGAGGGGGAGTGAGAGACACACAGAGAGAGCGTGTGAGAGACACACAGTGTGAGGGAGGGACAGACACACAGAGAGAGGGATGGAGAGAAGCACAGAGAGCGGGAGGGAGAGAAACACAGAGAGAGGGAGGGAGAGACACACAGAGAGAGGGAGGGAGAGAAACACAGAGAGAGGGAGGGAGAGACAGACAGAGAGACGGAGGGAGAGACACACACAGAGAGTGGGAGGGAGAGAGACACACAGAGAGTGGGAGGGAGAGAGACACACAGAGAGTGGGAGGGAGAGAGACACACAGGGAGAGAGAGGGAGAGACAAAATGGGTGAGGGAGGGAGAGAGACACACAGGGAGAGGGAGGGAGAGACACACAGGGAGAGGGCGGGAGAGACCCACAGGGAGTGGGAGGGAGAGACACACAGGGAGAGGGAGGGAGAGACACACAAGGAGAGGGAGTGAGAGAGACATACAGGGAGAGGGAGTCAAAGAGACACACAGGGAGAGGGAGGGAGAAACTCACAGGGAGAGGGAGGGAGAGAGACACAGAGGGAGGGAGTGAGAGACACACAGTGAGAGGGAGGGAGAGACACTCAGAGAGGGAGTGAGAAATACACAGAGTGATTGAGAAAGACAGACAAAGAAAGGGACTGAGAGATACATACAGAGAGGGACTGACAGAGACATAGAGGAATGGAGGGAGAGACACACAGAGAGAGGGAGGGAGAGTCACACAGAGAGAGTGAGGGAATGACACACAGTGAGAGGGAGGGAGAGAGACATACAGAGGGAGGTCGTGAGAGAGACACACAGAGAGAAGGAGTGAGAGAGACACACAGAGAGAGGGAGTGAGAGAGACACAGAGAGAGGCACTGAGAGAGACACAGAGAGAGAGGGATTGAGAGACACACACAGAGAGAGAGAGGGAGAGAGACACACACAGAGAGGGAGTGAGAGAGACACACAGAGAGAGGGAGTGAGAAACACGGAGAGAGGGAGTGAGAGAGAGACACAGAGAGAGGGAGGGAGAGACACACAGATAGAGGGATTGAGAGAGACACAGAGAGAGAGGAAGAGAGAGAGAGATACACCGAGAGAGGGAGTGAGAGAGACACAGAGAGAGGGACTGAGAGAGAGAGAGAGAGAGAGGGAGTGAGAGAGAGACAGAGAGAGGGAGTGAGAGATATACAGAGAAAGGGAGGGAGAGAAACACAGAGAAAGGGATGGAGAGAGACCCAGAGAGGGAGTGAGAGAGACACAGAGAGGGAGTGAGAGAGACACAGAGAAAGGGAGGGAGAGACAGACACAGAGAGGAGAGAAGGACACAGAGAGGGGTAATGAGAGACACACAGAGAGAGGGAGTGAGAGAGACACACAGAGAGTGGGAGTGAGAGAGACACAGAGGTGGAGTGAAAGACACACAGACAGAGGGAGGGAGAGACACACAGAGAGAGGGACGGAGAGACACACAGACAGGGGGCGTGAGAGACACACAGAGAGAGGGAGTGAGAGGCACACAGAGAGAGGGAGGGAAAGAGACACAGAGAGGGGGAGTGAAAGAAACACAGAGAGAGGGAGGGAGAGGCACACAGAGAGAGGGAGGGAGAGAGACACACAGAGAGAGGTAGTGAGAGAGACACACAGAGAGAGGTACTGAGAGAGACACACAGAGAGAGGGAATGAGAGAGACACACCCAGAGAGGGAGGGAGAGACTCACACACAGAGAGGGAGGGAGAGACACACACACAGAGAGGGAGGGAGAGACACACAGGGAGAGGGAGGGAGAGACACACAGGGAGAGGGAGGGAGAGAAACACAGGGAGAGGGAGTGAGAGAGACACACCAAGAGAGGGAGTGAGAGAGACACACCGAGAGAGGGAGTGAGAGAGACACACCGTGAGAGGGAGTGAGAGAGACACACCGTGAGAGGGAGTGAGAGAGACACACCGAGAGAGGGAGTGAGAGAGACACAGAGAGAGATGGGGAGAGAGGGACACACAGAGGTAGTGAGAAAGACACAGAGAGAGTGATTGAGAGAGACAGACAAAGGGACTGAGAGATACATACAGAGAGGGACTGACAGAGACATAGGGGGATGGAGGGAGAGACAAACAGAGAGAGGGAGGGAGAGTCACACAGAGAGAGGGAGTGAGAGACACACAGAGAGAGGGACTGAGAGAGACACAGAGAAAGGGAGGGAGAGAGAGACAGAGAGAGGGAGTGAGAGAGAGACAGAGAGAGGGAGTGAGAGAGAGACAGAGAGAGGGAGTGAGAGAGAGACAGAGAGAGGGAGTGAGATAGACACAGAGAGGGGGAGTGAAAGACACACAGAGAGAGGGAGGGAGAGACACACAGAGATAGGGAGTGAGAGAGACACAATGAGAGGGAGGGAGAGAGACACACAGAGAGAGGGAGTGAGAGAAACACACCCAGAGAGGGAGGGAGAGAAACACACCCAGAAAGGGAGGGAGAGTCACAAACAGAGAGAGGGAGGGAGAGAGACACACAGGGAGAGAGAGGGAGAGACACACGGAAAGAGGGAGGGAATGACACAAATGGAGAGGGAGGGAGAGACACACAGGGAGAGGGAGGGAGAGACCCACAGGGAGAGGGAGGGAGTGACACACAGGGAGAGGGAGGGAGAGACACACAGGGAGAGGGAGGGAGAGACACACAGGGAGAGGGAGGGAGGGAGACACACAGGGAGAGTGAGGGAGAGACACACAGGGATAGGGAGGGAGAGACACACAGAGAGAGGGAGGGAATGAGACACACAGACAGATGGAGTGAAGAGACACAGAGAGAGGGAGGGAGAGACACACACAGGGAGATAGGGAGAGACACACAGAGAGAGGGAGTGAGAGACACACACAGGGAGATAGGGAGAGACACACAGAGAGAGGGAGTGAGAGACACACAGAGGGAGGGAGAGACACACAGGGAGAGGGAATGAGAGAGACAAAGAGACAGAGGGAGTGAGAGAGACACACAGGAGGGATTGAGAGTGACACACAGAGAGAGGGAGTGAGAGAGACACACAGAGATAGGGAGTGAGAGAGACACACAGAGAGAGGGAGTGAGAGAGACACACAGAGAGAGGGAGAGAGAGAGACACACAGAGAGAGGGAGTGAGAGACACACAGAGAGAGGGAGTGAGAGACACACAGAGAGAGGGAGTGAGAGACACACAGAGAGAGGGAGTGAGAGAAACACAGAGGGAGGGAGAGACACACAGGGAGAGGGAATGAGAGAGACAAAGAGACAGAGGGAGTGAGAGAGACACACAGGAGTGAGTGAGAGAGACACAGAGAGAGAGGGAGTGAGAGACACGCAGAGAGAGGTAGTGAGAGGGACACACAGGGAGAGAGAGTGAGAGAGACACACAGAGAGAGGGAGTGAGAGAGACAAACAGGGAGAGGGAGTGAGAGAGGCACAGAGGGAGAGGGAGTGAGAGAGACACACAGGGAGAGGGAGTGAGAGAGACACACAGGGAGAGGGAGTGAGAGAGACACACAGGGAGAGGGAGGGAGAGAGACACAGAGGGAGAGGGAGGGAGAGAGACACACAGGGAGAGCGAGGGAGAGAGACACACAGGGAGAGCGAGGGAGAGAGACACACAGGGAGAGCGAGGGAGAGCGACACACAGGGAGAGCGAGGGAGAGACTCACAGGCAGAGCGAGGGAGAGACTCACAGGCAGAGCGAGGGAGAGACTCACAGGCAGAGCGAGGGAGAGACACACAGGCAGAGCGAGAGAGAGACTCACAGGCAGAATGAGGGAGAGAAACACAGGCAGAGGGACGGAGAGACACAGAGGGAGAGGGAGGGAGACACACACAGAGAGAGGGAGGGAGAGAGACACACAGAGAGAGGGAGTGAGAGACACACAGAGGGAGGGAGAGACACACAGGGAGAGGGAATGAGAGAGACAAAGAGACAGAGGGAGTGAGAGAGACACACAGGAGGGATTGAGAGTGACACACAGAGAGAGGGAGTGAGAGAGACACACAGAGATAGGGAGTGAGAGAGACACACAGAGAGAGGGAGTGAGAGAGACACACAGAGAGAGGGAGTGAGAGAGACACACAGAGAGAGGGAGTGAGAGACACACAGAGAGAGGGAGTGAGAGACACACAGAGAGAGGGAGTGAGAGACACACAGAGAGAGGGAGTGAGAGAAACACAGAGGGAGGGAGAGACACACAGGGAGAGGGAATGAGAGAGACAAAGAGACAGAGGGAGTGAGAGAGACACACAGGAGTGAGTGAGAGACACAGAGAGAGAGGGAGTGAGAGACACGCAGAGAGAGGTAGTGAGAGGGACACACAGGGAGAGAGAGTGAGAGAGAAACACAGAGAGAGGGAGTGAGAGAGACAAACAGGGAGAGGGAGTGAGAGAGGCACAGAGGGAGAGGGAGTGAGAGAGACACACAGGGAGAGGGAGGGAGAGAGACACAGAGGGAGAGGGAGGGAGAGAGACACACAGGGAGAGCGAGGGAGAGAGACACACAGGGAGAGCGAGGGAGAGAGACACACAGGGAGAGCGAGGGAGAGCGACACACAGGGAGAGCGAGGGAGAGACTCACAGGCAGAGCGAGGGAGAGACTCACAGGCAGAGCGAGGGAGAGACTCACAGGCAGAGCGAGGGAGAGACACACAGGCAGAGCGAGAGAGAGACTCACAGGCAGAATGAGGGAGAGAAACACAGGCAGAGGGACGGAGAGACACAGAGGGAGAGGGAGGGAGAGACACAGAGGGAGAGGGAGGGAGAGACACACAGAGAGGGGGAGTGAGAGACACACAAAGAGAGCGTGTGAGAGACACACAGAGAGAGCGTGTGAGAGACACACAGTGTGAAGGAGGGAAGACACACAGTGAGAGGAATGAAGAGAAGCACAGAGAGAGGGAGGGAGAGACACACAGAGAGAGGGAGGGAGAGAAACACAGAGAGAGGCATGGAGAGACACACAGAGATGCGGAGGGAGAGACACACACAGAGAGTGAGAGGGAGAGACACACACAGGGAGAGGGAGGGAGAGAGACATACAGGGAGAGGGAGTCAAAGAGACACACAGGGAGAGGGAGGGAGAAACTCACAGGGAGAGGGAGGGAGAGAGACACAGAGAGAGGGAGTGAGAGACACACAGTGAGAGGGAGGGAGAGACACTCAGAGAGGGAGTGAGAAAGACACAGAGAGAGTGATTGAGAGAGACAGACAAAGAAAGGGACTGAGAGATACATACAGAGAGGGACTGACAGAGACATAGAGGAATGGAGGGAGAGACACACAGAGAGAGGGAGGGAGAGTCACACAGAGAGAGGGAGTGAGAGACACACAGAGAGAGTGAGGGAATGACACACAGTGAGAGGGAGGGAGAGAGACACACAGAGGGAGGTCGTGAGAGAGACACACAGAGAGATGGAGTGAGAGAGACACACAGAGAGAGGGAGTGAGAGAGACACAGAGAGAGGGACTGAGAGAGACACAGAGAGGGATTGAGAGACACACACAGAGAGAGGGAGGGAGAGAGACACACACAGAGAGGGAGTGAGAGAGACACACAGAGGGAGTGAGAGAGACACAGAGAGAGGGAGTGAGAGACACACAGAGAGAGAGGGAGGGAGAGAGACACGCAGAGATAGGGAGAGAGAGGGACACACACAAAGAGACGGAGAGAGAGACAGACAGACAGAGACGGAGAGAGACACACACAGAGAGAGGGAGTGAGAAACACGGAGAGAAGAAGTGAGAGAGAGACACAGAGAGAGGGAGGGAGAGACACACAGATAGAGGGATTGAGAGAGACACAGAGAGAGAGGGAGTGAGAGAGACACAGAGAGAGAGGGAGAGAGAGACACACACAGAGGGAGTGAGAAAGACACAGAGAGACTGATTGAGAGAGACAGACAAAGGGACTGAGAGATACATACAGAGAGGGACTGACAGAGACATAGAGGGATGGAGGGAGAGACAAACAGAGAGAGGGAGGGAGAGTCACACAGAGAGAGGGAGTGAGAGACACACAGAGAGAGGGACTGAGAGAGACACAGAGAAGGGGAGGGAGAGAGAGACAGAGAGAGGGAGTGAGAGAGAGACAGAGAGAGGGAGTGAGAGAGAGACAGAGAGAGGGAGTGAGAGAGAGACAGAGAGAGGGAGTGAGAGAGAGACAGAGAGAGGGAGTGAGATAGACACAGAGAGGGGGAGTGAAAGACACACAGAGAGAGGGAGGGAGACACACACAGAGAGAGGGAGGGAGAGAGACACACACAGAGAGGGAGTGAGAGAGACACACAGAGAGAGGGAGTGAGAGAGACACACAGAGGGAGTGAGAGAGACACAAAGAGACGGAGTGAGAGACACACAGAGAGAGAGGGAGGGAGAGAGACACGTAGAGATAGGGAGAGAGAGGGACACACACAGGGAGACGGAGAGAGAGGCAGACAGACAGAGACGGAGAGAGACACACACAGAGAGAGGGAGTGAGAAACAAGGAGAGAGGGAGTGAGAGAGAGACACAGAGAGAGGGAGGGAGAGACACACAGATAGAGGGATTGAGAGAGACACAGAGAAAGAGGAAGAGAGAGAGAGTTACAATGAGAGAGGGAGTGAGAGAGACACAGAGAGAGGGACTGAGAGAGAGAGAGAGAGAGAGGGAGAGAGAGAGAGACAGAGAGAGGGAGTGAGAGATATACAGAGAAAGGGAGGGAGAGAAACACAGAGAAAGGGATGGAGAGAGACCCAGAGAGGGAGTGAGAGAGACACAGAGAGATGGAGTGAGCGAGACACAGAGAAAGGGAGGGAGAGAGAGACACAGAGAGAAGGAGAGAAGGACACAGAGAGGGGTAATGAGAGACACACAGAGAGAGGGAGTGAGAGAGAGACAGAGAGAGGGAGTGAGAGATATACAGAGAAAGGGAGGGAGAGAAACACAGAGAAAGGGATGGAGAGAGACCCAGAGAGGGAGTGAGAGAGACACAGAGAGATGGAGTGAGCGAGACACAGAGAAAGGGAGGGAGAGAGAGACACAGAGAGAAGGAGAGAAGGACACAGAGAGGGGTAATGAGAGACACACAGAGAGAGGGAGTGAGAGAGACACACAGAGAGTGGGAGTGAGAGAGACACAGAGGTGGAGTGAAAGACACACAGACAGAGGGAGGGAGAGACACGCAGAGAGAGGGACGGAGAGACACACAGACAGGGGGCGTGAGAGACACACAGACAGGGGGCGTGAGAGACACACAGAGAGAGGGGGTGTTAGGCACACAGAGAGAGGGAGGGAAAGAGACACAGAGAGGGGGAGTGAAAGAAACACAGAGAGAGGGAGGGAGAGGCACACAGAGAGAGGGAATGAGAGACACACACCCAGAGAGGGAGGGAGAGACTCACACACAGAGAGGGAGGGAGAGACACACACAGAGAGAGGGAGGGAGAGAGACACTCAGGGAGAGGGAGGGAGAGACACACAGGGAGAGGGAGGGAGAGAAACACAGGGAGAGGGAGTGAGAGAGACACACCAAGAGAGGGAGTGAGAGAGACACACCGAGAGAGGGAGTGAGAGAGACACACCGTGAGAGGCAGTGAAAGAGACATAGAGAGAGAGGGAGAGAGAGAGACACACAGAGGGAGTGAGAAGGACACAGAGAGAGTGATTGAGAGAGACAGACAAAGGGACTGAGAGATACATACAGAGAGGGACTGACAGAGACATAGAGGGATGGAGGGAGAGACAAACAGAGAGAGGGAGGGAGAGTCGCACAGAGAGAGGGAGTGAGAGACACACAGAGAGAGGGATTGAGAGAGAGACAGAGAGAGGGAGTGAGAGAGAGATAGAGAGAGGGAGTGAGAGAGACAGAGAGAGGGAGTGAGAGAGAGACAGAGAGAGGGAATGAGAGAGAGACAGAGAGAGGGAGTGAGAGAGAGATAGAGAGAGGGAGTGAGTGAGAGACAGAGAGAGGGAGTGAGATAGACACAGAGAGGGGGAGTGAAAGACACACAGAGAGAGGGAGGGAGTGACACACAGAGATAGGGAGGGAGAGACACACAGAGAGAGGGAGGGAGAGACACACAGAGAGAGGGAGGGAGAGAGACCCACAGAGAGAGGGAGTGAGAGAAACACACCCAGAGAGGGAGGGAGAGAAACACACCCAGAGAGGGAGGGAGAGTCACAAACAGAGAGAGGGAGGGAGAGAGACACACAGGGAGAGAGAGGGAGAGACACACGGAAAGAGGGAGGGAATGACACAAATGGAGAGGGAGGGAGAGACACAAATGGAGAGGGAGGGAGAGACACACAGGGAGAAGGAGGGAGAGACACACAGGGAGTGGGAGGGAGAGACACACAGTGAGAGGGAGGGAGAGACACACAGAGAGAGGGAGGGAGAGAGACACACAGAGAGAGGGAGTGAGAGAGACACACAGAGAGAAGGAGAGAAGGACACACAGAGAGAGGGAGGGAGAGACACCCAGAGGGAGGGTGTGAGACACACACAGAGAGAGGGAGGGAGAGACACACAGAGAGAGGGAGACAGAGAGACACACAGAGAGAGGGAGAGAGAGAGACACACAGAGAGAGGGAGGGAGAGAGACACACAGAGAGAGGGAGGGAGAGAGACACACAGAGAGAGGGAGGGAGAGACACACAGAGAAAGGGAGAGACACACAGAAAGGGAGTGAGAGTCACGCAGAGAGAGGTAGTGAGAGGGACACACAGGGAGAGGGAGTGAGAGACACACAGGGAGAGTGAGCGAGAGAGGCACACACAGAGAGGGAGTGAGAGAGAAACACAGGGAGAGGGAGGGAGAGACACACAGAGAGAGAGGGAGTGAGAGAGACACAAAGAGAAAGGAGAGAAGGACACACAGAGAGAGGGAGAGAGAGACACCCAGAGGGAGGGAGTGAGAGACACACAAAGAAAGGGAGTGAGACAGACACACAGAGAGAGGGAGGGAGAGAGACACACAGAGAGAGGGAGTGAGAGAGACACACAGAGAGAAGGAGAGAAGGACACACAGAGAGAGGGAGGGAGAGACTCCCAGAGGGAGGGACTGAGACACACACAGAGAGAGGGAGAGAGAGAGACACACAGAGAGAGGGAGGGAGAGAGACACACAGAGAGAGGGAGGGAGAGACACACAGAGAAAGGGAGTGAGAGAGACACACAGAGAGAGTTAGGGAGAGACACACAGAAAGGGAGTGAGAGTCACGCAGAGAGAGGTAGTGAGAGGGACACACAGGGAGAGGGAGTGAGAGAGACACCCAGAGGGAGGGAGTGAGAGAGACACAAAGAAAGGGAGTGAGAGATATACAGAGAAAGGGAGGGAGAGAAACACAGAGAAAGGGATGGAGAGAGACCCAGAGAGGGAGTGAGAGAGACACAGAGAGATGGAGTGAGCGAGACACAGAGAAAGGGAGGGAGAGAGAGACACAGAGAGAAGGAGAGAAGGACACAGAGAGGGGTAATGAGAGACACACAGAGAGAGGGAGTGAGAGAGACACACAGAGAGTGGGAGTGAGAGAGACACAGAGGTGGAGTGAAAGACACACAGACAGAGGGAGGGAGAGACACGCAGAGAGAGGGACGGAGAGACACACAGACAGGGGGCGTGAGAGACACACAGACAGGGGGCGTGAGAGACACACAGAGAGAGGGGGTGTTAGGCACACAGAGAGAGGGAGGGAAAGAGACACAGAGAGGGGGAGTGAAAGAAACACAGAGAGAGGGAGGGAGAGGCACACAGAGAGAGGGAATGAGAGACACACACCCAGAGAGGGAGGGAGAGACTCACACACAGAGAGGGAGGGAGAGACACACACAGAGAGAGGGAGGGAGAGAGACACTCAGGGAGAGGGAGGGAGAGACACACAGGGAGAGGGAGGGAGAGAAACACAGGGAGAGGGAGTGAGAGAGACACACCAAGAGAGGGAGTGAGAGAGACACACCGAGAGAGGGAGTGAGAGAGACACACCGTGAGAGGCAGTGAAAGAGACATAGAGAGAGAGGGAGAGAGAGAGACACACAGAGGGAGTGAGAAGGACACAGAGAGAGTGATTGAGAGAGACAGACAAAGGGACTGAGAGATACATACAGAGAGGGACTGACAGAGACATAGAGGGATGGAGGGAGAGACAAACAGAGAGAGGGAGGGAGAGTCGCACAGAGAGAGGGAGTGAGAGACACACAGAGAGAGGGATTGAGAGAGAGACAGAGAGAGGGAGTGAGAGAGAGATAGAGAGAGGGAGTGAGAGAGACAGAGAGAGGGAGTGAGAGAGAGACAGAGAGAGGGAATGAGAGAGAGACAGAGAGAGGGAGTGAGAGAGAGATAGAGAGAGGGAGTGAGTGAGAGACAGAGAGAGGGAGTGAGATAGACACAGAGAGGGGGAGTGAAAGACACACAGAGAGAGGGAGGGAGTGACACACAGAGATAGGGAGGGAGAGACACACAGAGAGAGGGAGGGAGAGACACACAGAGAGAGGGAGGGAGAGAGACCCACAGAGAGAGGGAGTGAGAGAAACACACCCAGAGAGGGAGGGAGAGAAACACACCCAGAGAGGGAGGGAGAGTCACAAACAGAGAGAGGGAGGGAGAGAGACACACAGGGAGAGAGAGGGAGAGACACACGGAAAGAGGGAGGGAATGACACAAATGGAGAGGGAGGGAGAGACACAAATGGAGAGGGAGGGAGAGACACACAGGGAGAAGGAGGGAGAGACACACAGGGAGTGGGAGGGAGAGACACACAGTGAGAGGGAGGGAGAGACACACAGAGAGAGGGAGGGAGAGAGACACACAGAGAGAGGGAGTGAGAGAGACACACAGAGAGAAGGAGAGAAGGACACACAGAGAGAGGGAGGGAGAGACACCCAGAGGGAGGGTGTGAGACACACACAGAGAGAGGGAGGGAGAGACACACAGAGAGAGGGAGACAGAGAGACACACAGAGAGAGGGAGAGAGAGAGACACACAGAGAGAGGGAGGGAGAGAGACACACAGAGAGAGGGAGGGAGAGAGACACACAGAGAGAGGGAGGGAGAGACACACAGAGAAAGGGAGAGACACACAGAAAGGGAGTGAGAGTCACGCAGAGAGAGGTAGTGAGAGGGACACACAGGGAGAGGGAGTGAGAGACACACAGGGAGAGTGAGCGAGAGAGGCACACACAGAGAGGGAGTGAGAGAGAAACACAGGGAGAGGGAGGGAGAGACACACAGAGAGAGAGGGAGTGAGAGAGACACAAAGAGAAAGGAGAGAAGGACACACAGAGAGAGGGAGAGAGAGACACCCAGAGGGAGGGAGTGAGAGACACACAAAGAAAGGGAGTGAGACAGACACACAGAGAGAGGGAGGGAGAGAGACACACAGAGAGAGGGAGTGAGAGAGACACACAGAGAGAAGGAGAGAAGGACACACAGAGAGAGGGAGGGAGAGACTCCCAGAGGGAGGGACTGAGACACACACAGAGAGAGGGAGAGAGAGAGACACACAGAGAGAGGGAGGGAGAGAGACACACAGAGAGAGGGAGGGAGAGACACACAGAGAAAGGGAGTGAGAGAGACACACAGAGAGAGTTAGGGAGAGACACACAGAAAGGGAGTGAGAGTCACGCAGAGAGAGGTAGTGAGAGGGACACACAGGGAGAGGGAGTGAGAGAGACACCCAGAGGGAGGGAGTGAGAGAGACACAAAGAAAGGGAGTGAGAGAGACACACAGAGAGTGGGAGTGAGAGAGACACACAGAGAGAGGGAGTGAGAGAGACACACAGAGAGAGGGAGTGAGAGAGGCACACAGAGAAAGGGAGTGAGAGACACACAGAAAGGGAGTGAGAGACACACAGAGAGAGGTACTGAGAGGGACACACAGGGAGAGGGAGTGAGAGAGACTCACAGGGAGATGGAGTGAGAGAGACACACATGCAGTGCGAGGGAGAGACACACATGCAGAGCGAGGGAGAGACACCCAGGCAGAGCGAGGGAGAGACACACAGGCAGAGCGAGGGAGAGACACACAGGCAGAGCGAGGGAGAGACACACAGGCAGAGCGAGGGAGAGACACACAGGCAGAGCGAGGGAGAGACACACAGGCAGAGCGAGGGAGAGACACACAGGCAGAGCGAGGGAGACACACACAGGCAGAGCGAGGGAGAGACACACAGGCAGAGCGAGGGAGAGACACACAGGCAGAGGGACGGAGAGACACAGAGGTAGAGGGAGGGAGAGACACAGAGGGAGAGGGAGGGAGAGACACACAGAGAGGGGGAGTGAGAGACACACAGAGAGAGGGAGTGAGAGACACACAGTGAGAGGGAGGGAGAGACACACAGAGAGAAGGAGTGAGAGACACACAGTGAGAGGGAGGGACAGACACACAAAGAGAGGGAGGGAGAGAAACACAGAGAGGAAGGGAGAGACACACACACACACACACACACACACACACAGAGGGAGTGAGAGACACAGACACAGAGAAGGCAGGAGAGTTTCACACACAGAGGGAGGGAGAGAGTCACACAGAGAGTGGGACGGAGAGAGACACACAGAGAGTGGGAGGGAGAGAGACACACAGAGAGTGGGAGGGAGAGAGACACACAGAGAGTGGGAGGGAGAGAGACACAGAGGGTGAGGGAGGGAGAGACAAAAAGGGAGTGGGAGGGAGAGAGACACACAGGGAGAGGGAAGCAGTGACACACAGGGAAAGGGAGGGAGTGACACACAGGGAATGGGTTTGAGAGTCACACAGGGAGAGGGTTTAAGAGACACACAGGGAGAGGGAGGGAGAGAAACACAGGGAGAAGGAGGGAGAGAGACACAGAGGGAGGGAGTGAGAGACACACAGTGAGAGGGAGGGAGAGACACTCAGAGAGGGAGTGAGAAAGACACAGAGAGAGTGATTGAGAGAGACAGAGAAAGGGACTGAGAGACACATACAGAGTGGGACTGACAGAGACATAGAGGGATGGAGGGAGAGACACACAGAGAGAGGGAGGGAGAGTCACACAGAGAGAGGGAGTGAGAGACACACAGAGAGAGTGAGGGAATGACACACAGAGGGAGGTCGTGAGAGAGACACACAGAGAGAGGGAGTGAGAGAGACACACAGAGAGAGAGAGTGAGAGAGACACACAGAGAGAGGGAGTGAGAGAGACACAGAGAGAGGGACTGAGAGAGACACAGAGAGAGAGGGATTGTGAGACACACACAGAGAGAGGGAGCGAGAGAGACACACACAGAGAGGCAGTGAGAGAGACACACAGAGAGAGGGAGTGAGAGAGACACACAGAGGGAGTGAGAGACACACAGGGAGAGGGAGTGAGAGACAGACAGAGAGAGGGAGTGAGAGACAGACAGAGAGAGAGGGAGGGAGAGAGACATGCAGAGATAGGGAGAGAGAGAGACACACAGAGAGAAGGACAGAAGGACACAGAGAGGGGTAGTGAGAGAAACACAGAGTGGGAGTGAGAGAGACACACAGAGAGTGGGAGTGAGAGAGACACAGAGAGGTGGAGTGAAAGACACACAGAGAGAGGGAGGGAGAGACACACAGAGAGAGGGAGGGAAAGGGACACAGGGAGGGGGAGGGAGAGACACACAGAGAGAGGGAGGGAGAGACACACAGAGAGAGGGAGGGAGAGACACACAGAGAGCGGGAGGGAAAGAGACACAGGGAGGGGGAGGGAGAGACACACAGAGAGAGGGAGGGAGAGACACACAGAGAGAGGGAGGGAGAGACACACAGAGAAAGGGAGGGAGAGACACACAGAGAGAGGGAGGGAGAGACACACAGAGAGAGGGAGGGAGAGACACACAGAGAGAGGGAGGGAGAGACACACAGAGAGAGGGAGGGAGAGAGACTCACAGACAGAGGGAACGAGAGACACACACCCAGAGAGGGAGGGAGAGACTCATACACAGAGAGGGAGGGAGAGACACACACAGAGAGGGAGGGAGAGAGACAGTCAGGGAGAGGGAGGGCGAGACACACAGGGAGAAGGAGGGGGAGAAACACAGGGAGAGGGAGTGAGAGAGACACACTGAGAGAGGGAGTGAGAGAGACACACCGAGAGAGGGAGTGAGAGAGACACAGGGAGAGAGGGAGAGAGAGAGACACACAGAGGGATTGAGGGAGACACACAGAGAGAGGGAGTGAGAGTGACACACAGAGGGAGTGAGAGAGACACACAGAGAGAGGGAGTGTGAGAGACACACAGAGGGAGTGAGAGACACACAGAGAGAGAGGGAGGGAGAGAGACACAGAGAGAGGGAGTGAGAGACACACAGAGAGAGAATGAGGGCGAGAGAATCGCAGAGATAGGGAGAGAGAGAGACACACACAGAAAGACGGAGAGAGAGAGAGAGACACAGAGACGGAGAGAGAGACACACACAGAGAGGGCGTGAGACACACGGAGAGAGGGAGTGAGAGAGAGACACAGAGAGAGGGAGGGAGAGACACACAGAGAGAGGGAGTAAGAGAGAGACAGAGAGAGGGAGTGAGAGAGAGTTAGATAGAGGGAGTGAGAGAGAGACAGAGAGAGGGAGTGAGAGAGAGACAGAGAGAGGGAGGGAGAGACACACCGAGAGAGGGAGGGAGAGACACACAGAGAGAGGGAGGGAGAGACACACAGAGAGAGGGAGGGAGAGACACACAGCGAGAGGGAGTGAGAGAGACACAGAGAGAGGGAGTGAGAGAGAGACAGAGAAAGGGAGTGAGAGAGAGACAGAGAGAGCGACTGAGAGACATACAGAGAAAGGGAGGGAGAGACACACAGAGAGAGGGAGTGAGAGAGACACAGAGATGGAGTGAGAGAGACTCAGAGAAAGGGAGTGAGGGAGACACACAGGGAGAGGGAATGAGAGAGAAACACAGAGAGAGGGAGTGAGAGAGACACACAGAGAAAGGGAGTGAGAGAGACGCACAGGGAGAGGGTTTGAGAGACACAATGTGAGAGGGAGTGAGAGAGACACAGAGAGAGGGAGGGAGAGACACACAGAGAGAGGGAGGGAGAGGCACACAGAGAGAGGGAGGGAGAGGCACACAGAGAGAGGGAGGGAGAGGCACACAGAGAGAGGGAGGGAGAGGCACACAGAGAGAGGGAGGGAGAGGCACACAGAGAGAGGGAGGGAGAGGCACACAGAGAGAGGGAGGGAGAGACACACACACAGAGAGGGAGTGAGAGACACACACAGAGAGAGAAGGAGAGAGACGCACAGGGAGAGGGAGGGAGAGAGACACAGAGCGAGAGGGAGGGAGAGACCCACACAGAGAGAAGGAGGGAGAGACCCACACAGAGAGAGGGAGGGAGACACACAGGGAGAGGGAGGGAGTGACACACAGGGAGAGGGAGGGAGTGACACACATGGAGAGGGAGGGAGAGGCACACAGAGAGAGGGAGGGAGCGGCACACAGAGAGAGGGAGGGAGAGACCCACACAGAGAGAGGGAGGGAGAGACACACGGAGAGGGAATTAGAGAGACACACAGGGAGAGGGATTGAGAGAGACATACAGAGAGGGACTGAGAGAGACATACAGAGAGGGATGGACAGACACAGAGAGGGAGGGAGAGACACAGAGAAGGAGGGAAAGACACAGAGAGAGCGAGTGAGAGAGACACAGAGAGAGGGAGTGAGAGAGACACAGAGAGAGGGAGTGAGAGAGACACAGAGAGAGGGAATGAGAGAGAAACAGAGTGAGGGAGGGATAGACACACAGTGAGAGGGAGTGAGAGATAGACACAGAGAGGGAGGGAGAGACACAGAGAGAGGGAGGGAGAGACACAGAGAGAGGGAGGGAGAGACACACAAAGAGAGGTAGGGAGAGACACAGAGAGAAAGGGAGTGAGAGAGACACACAGAGAGAGGGCGGGTAGGTCACACAGAGAGAGGGACTGAGGGAGACACACAGAGGGAGTGAGTGACACACAGAGAGAGGGAGTGCGAGACACACAGAAAGAGGGAGAGACACACAGAGAGGGAGGGAGAGACACACAGAGAGGGAGGGAGAGAGACACACAGAGAGGGAGGGAAGGACACACAGAGAGAGGGAGTGAGAGAGACACACACAGAGAGAGGGAGAGACACACAGAGAGAGGGAGGGAGAGACACCCAGAGAGAGGGTGGGAGAGACAGACAGAGAGAGGGTGGGAGAGACACACAGAGAGAGGTTGGGAGAGACACACAGAGAGAGGGTGGGAGAGACACACAGAGAGAGGGTGGGAGAGACACACAGAGAGAGGGTGGGAGAGACACACAGAGAGAGGGTGGGAGACACACAGAGAGAGGATGGGAGACACACAGAGAGAGGGAGTGAGAGACACACAGAGAGAGGGAGTGAGAGAGACCCACAGAAAGAGGTAGGGAGAGACACACAGAGAGAGGGACTGAGAGAGACACAGAGAGAGGGAGGGAGACACACAGAGAGAGGAATTGAGAGAGCCACAGAGAGAGGGAGGGAGACACACCGAGAGAGAGGGAGTGTGAGAGACAGAGATAGAGGGTGGGAGGCACCCAAAGAGGGAGTGAGAAAGACACACAGAGAGAGGGATTGAGAGAGACACAGAGAGAGGGAGGGAGACACACAGAGACAGGGATTGAGAGAGACACAGAGAGAGGGAGGGAGACACACAGAGAGAGGGATTGAGAGAGAAGCAAGAAGGAAGAGGGGTAGAGGGAGAGGGATGGAGAGAAACAGAGAGAAAAGGAGGTAGAAAGAGAAGGGCAGAGAGAGAAATGGGGAGAGAGAGAGACTGGGAGGAGAGAGATGGGGACAGAGGGAGAGTGAAATATTGAATTTAGTTGAGTCTCGGTGAAATATATTTCTGTCAGCTCATGTTAACCTCAGGGAGTCTCTGAATCATGATACACTTGGACTTTTTATATCCTTGCAGGAAACAGTTCACACACACAAACTCTCTTCCTCGCTCATACACAGACACACAATCTCCTGCTCTCACACACACACTCTCTCCCTCGCTCACACACTCACACACTCACACACTCTCTCCCTCGCTCAAACACTCACACACTCTCTCCCTCGCTCACACAATCACACACTCTCTCCCTCGCTCACGCTCACTCACACACTCTCTCCCTCGCTCACGCTCACTCACACACTCTCTCCCTCGCTCACGCTCACACACACACTCTCTCCCTCGCTCACGCTCACACACACAGTCTCTCCCTCGCTCACGCTCACACACACACTCTCTCCCTCCCTCATGCTCACACACACTCTCTCCCTCGCTCACACACACACTCTCTCCCTCGCTCACACAAACACTCTCTCCCTCGCTCACACACACACTCTCTCCCTCGCTCACACACACACTTTCTCCCTCGCTCACACACACACACGCTCTCTCCCTCGCTCACACACACACACGCTCTCTCCCTCGCTCACACACACACACGCTCTCTCCCTCGCTCACACACACACACTCTCCCTCGCTCACACACACACTCTCTCCCTCGCTCACACACACACTCTCTCCCTCGCTCACACACACACACTCTCCCTCGCTCACACACACACTCTCTCCCTCGCTCACACACACACTCTCTCCCTCGCTCACACACACACTCTCTCCCTCGCTCACACACACACTCTCTCCCTCGCTCACACACACACTCTCTCCCTCGCTCACAAACACACTCTCCCTCGCTCACACACACACTCTCTCCCTCGCTCACACACACACTCTCTCCCTCGCTCAAACACACACTCTCTCCCTCGCTCACACACACTCTCTCCCTCGCTCACACACACACTCTCCCTCACTCACACACACACTCTCCCCCTCACTCACACACACACTCTCTCGCTCGCTCACACACACACACACTCTCTCCCTCGCTCACACACACACACTCTCTCCCTCGCTCACACACACACACTCTCTCCCTCGCTCACACACACACACACTCTCTCCCTCGCTCACACACACACACACTCCCTCCCTCGCTCACACACACACACACACTCTCTCCCTCGCTCAAACACACACACACTCTCTCCCTCGCTCAAACACACACACACTCTCTCCCTCGCTCAAACACACACACTCTCTCCCTCGCTCACACACACGCACGCTGTCCCTCGCTCACACACACGCACGCTCTCCCTCGCTCACACACACGCACGCTCTCCCTCGCTCACACACACACACTCTCTCCCTCGCTCACACACACACACACTCTCTCCCTCGCACACACATACACACACTCTCTCCCTCGCTCACACACACACACACTCTCTCCCTCGATCACACACACACACAGACTCTCTCCCTCGCTCACACACACATAGACTCTCTCCCTCGCTCACACACACACACACTCTCTCCCTCGCTCACACACACACACACTCTCTCCCTCGCTCACACACACACACACTCTCTCCCTCGCTCACACACACACACACTCTCTCCCTCGCTCACACACACACACACTCTCTCCCTCGTTCACACACACACACACTCTCTCCCTCGTTCACACACACACACATTCTCTCCCTCGCTCACACACACACACACTCTCTCCCTCGCTCACACACACACACACTCTCTCCCTCGCTCACACACACACACACTCTCTCCCTCGCTCACACACACACTCTCTCCCTCGCTCACACACACACTCTCTCCCTCGCTCACACACACACTCTCTCCCTCGCTCACACACACACTCTCTCCCTCGCTCACACACACACACACTCTCTCCCTCGCTCACACACACACACACTCTCTCCCTCGCTCACACACACACACACTCTCTCCCTCGCTCACACACACACACACTCTCTCCCTCGCTCACACACACACACACTCTCTCCCTCGCTCACACACACACTCTCTCCCTCGCTCACACACACACTCTCTCCCTCGCTCACACACACACTCTCTCCCTCGTTCACACACACACTCTCTCCCTCGCTCACACACACACTCTCTCCCTCTCTCACAAACACACTCTCTCCCTCGCTCACACACACACTCTCTCCCTCGCTCACACACACACTCTCTCCCTCGCTCACACACACACTCTCTCCCTCGCTCACACACACACTCTCTCCCTCGCTCACACACACACTCTCTCCCTCGCTCACACACACACTCTCTCCCTCGCTCACACACACACTCTCTCCCTCGCTCAGACACACACTCTCTCCCTCGCTCACACACACACTCTCTCCCTTGCTCACACACACACTCTCTCCCTCGCTCACACACACACTCTCTCCCTCGCTCACACACACACTCTCTCCCTCGCTCACACACACACTCTCTCCCTCGCTCACACACACACTCTCTCCCTCCCTCCCACACACACTCTCTCCCTCGTTCACACACACACACTCTCCCTCGTTCACACACACACCCTCTCCCTCGCTCACACACACACCCTCTCCCTCGCTCACACACACACCCTCTCCCTCGCTCACACACACACCGTCTCCCTCGCTCACACACACACTCTCTCCCTCGCTTACACACACACTCTCTCCCTCGCTCACACACACACTCTCTCCCTCGCTCACACACACACTCTCTCCCTCGCTCACACACACACACGCACACACACAGCCTGTTTTCTGATGTCCGAGCAGCAAGTTACTTACATCGATGAGCCGTGGACTCTGCTTGTCTGATAAGTCCCGCAGATAGTCCTGGGGTAGTTTCGCAGGCTTTCCAAACCTCCTGCCAGCCTTACATGGAGCGAGTCTCGCCCTGGGACCCCACTGCAATCATTGGAAATCGTCAGCGCTCCCCATAAATCCAAACACACCAGCAATGCGATTTTCCACAATAGCTGACTGACTGTCCGATTGAAGAGGGAATCAAAGCCTCAAACAAAAAGAGAGAGAGAGAGAGAGAGAGGCAGGAGGAAGATGCTCATCTGTGCTTTCCAAATTGGCCAAGTGAACATCTTTCCGCCCCACCCCCCTCCCAACTCAACCACCCTAACCTCGCCCCTCCCCCATCGAGATCTCTCACTCGCTCCCTGTCAACCTGATTCACTCCCTCCTTCTCTGTCAGGCTGAGAGTAAAGCTTGCTCTACACTGTCCCCAAAAAACACTCTCAGCACAGGTACAGCCTGGGGTTAGATACAGAGTAAAGCTCCCTCTACACTGTCCCCATCAAACACTCCCAGGACAGGTACAGCACGGGGTTAGATACAGAGTAAATCTCCCTCTACACTGTCCCCATCAAACACTCCCAGGACAGGTACAGCACGGGGTTAGATACAGAGTAAATCTCCCTCTACACTGTCCCCATCGAACACTCCCAGGACAGGTACAGCACGGGGTTAGATACAGTGTAAATCTCCCTCTACACTGTCCCCATCAAACACTCCCAGGACAGGTACAGCACGGGGTTAGATACAGAGTAAATGTCCCTTAACACCGTCCCCATCAAACACTCCCAGGACAGGTACAGCACGGTGTTAGATACAGAGTAAATCTCCCTCTACACTGTCCCCATCAAACACTCCCAGGACAGGTACAGCACGGGGTTAGATACAGAGCAAAGATCCCTCTACACTGTCCCCATCAAACACTCCCAGGACAGGTACAGCACGGGGTTAGATACAGAGTAAATCTCCCTCTACACTGTCCCCATCAAACGCTCCCAGGACAGGTACAGCACGGGGTTAGATACAGTGTAAATCTCCCTCTACACTGTCCCCATCAAACACTCCCAGGACAGGTACAGCACGGGGTTAGATACAGAGTAAATCTCCCTCTACACAGTCCCCATCAAACACTCCCAGGACAGGTACAGCACGGGGTTAGATACAGAGCAAAGATCCCTCTACACTGTCCCCATCAAACACTCCCAGGACAGGTACAGCATGGGGTTAGATACAGAGTAAATCTCCCTCTACACTGTCCCCATCAAACACTCCCAGGACAGGTACAGCACGGGATTAGATACAGAGTAATGTGTCCTCACTCTACCTTCACTAGGCCATTCACACACACACACACACGCATTCTCATTTTGGTTGCTTTCCCTTCAGGGACAATCATTCACTGCCGGATTTGTAAGTATTTGCAAAAAAAAACCTGCAGATGCAGCTTGACCACAAACCACAATGTTAAGTAGAACAGGAAAAAGGCCCGGAGGCTCAGCTAGCTTGCCTGAGGCGTAGAAAGCAACCTTGCAAGGTTCTGGCTTAGCAACCTGCTCCCCAGGAACTAGGCCGCCATGAAGCCTTGGCCCTTTCCTGGCTGCGTGGGCCCAAGGGAGGCCTCGCGCCTTTGCCTGACCCGGGCCTACGAGATTGACCTCACTCGGCGCACTAGGTCCGGAACGAAGCCTGCAGCTTTCCTGCTGTGTGTGTGTGTGGGGGGTGGGGATGGGGGGAGGGGGGGTGGCGCAAGGGATCTGTCCACCACTCGGCAAAGAGGGCCACGCGTCACGGGGACGAGAGACGGCTGAGCTCAACGATCTCGGTCCCTTCAGCCACACGGGCACCAGCGGCGAGTTTAGGGCGTATCCCGGCTTGGCTCTGCGAGTGACAGCGTTGGGGAGGCCGTGAGGGCCCTGACATTTGACCTCAAGGCTGACTCGGGAGCCGCTTGGAACCTTGCAGTCAGGAAGCTCGCGCCACCTCTGCCAAGAATCACACCCAGAGAAAGGTCAGGCTGGGGGAGGAGAGAGTTTCAGTTCAACACCGCACCCGACACGAGTGAGAATCGTTGCTCAGCCTGAATCAGAGTAAACACCTCTTTCAGGCAAAATCCCCAACATCTCCCCAAAGTCTCCGATTGAAAACCCTCGCTCTAATCCCCTAACTCCCCCATCGAAGACCCTCTCTCTAATCCCCTAACTCTCCCATCAAAGACCCTCCCTCTAATCCACAAACTCCCCCATCAAAGACCATCCCTCTAATCCACAAACTCCCCCATCAAAGACCCTCCCTCTAATCCCCTAACTCTCCCATCGAAGACCCTCCCTCTAAACCTCAACTCTCCCATCGAAGAACATCCCTCTAATCCCCAAACTCTCCCATCGAAGACCATCCCTCTAATCCCCTAACTCTCCCATCGAAGACCATCCCTCTAATCCCCTAACTACCCCATCGAAGACCCTCCCTCTAATCTCCTAACTTTCCCATCGGAGACTATCCCTCTAATTACCTAACTCTGCCATCGAAGACCCTCCCTCCAATCCCCTAACTCTCCCATCGAAGAAGCTCCCTCTAATCCCCAAACTCTCCCATCGAAGACCCTCCCTCTAATCCCCTAACTCCCCCATCGAAGACCCTCCCTCTAATCTCCTAACTCTCCCATCGAAGACCCTCCCTCTAATCCCCTAACTCCCCCATCGAAGACCCTCCCTCTAATCCCCTAACTCCCCCATCAAAGACCCTCCCTCTAATCCCCTAACTCTCCCATCGAAGACCCTCCCTCTAATCTTGTAACCCTCCTGAGCAGTGGAGGTCGGGAGGCTGTTGATAAGCGGCTGGAGGGGAGTTGATGTGGATGTTCAGCCCAGCACATCGCCAGACGGAACACAACTGAGGGAGTATTTGGGAAGATCAGCTCCTTCCTGGGCTTTGGTATATTTTTAGTTAAGGGATAGCTGCAGAGTTAAGGCATGAGTGAGGGAAGAGGCAGTCACGTGATGAAGGGCGAGAGCGACAGGGGAATGAGGTAGCCGATGATGAGGGGAGTGAAGGATGAGCAGGCGACGGAGGGAGGGGGGAGGGAGGGGGAGATGGGGTGAGAGAGGGAGGGGGTGAGGGAGGGAGGGAGGGAGAGGAAGGGGGAGGAAGGGGGTGAGGGTGGGGTTGAGGGAGGGAGGGGGAAGGTATGGTGGAGGGAGGGGATGAAGGAGGGGGTGAAGGAGGGGGTGAGGGAGGGGGTGAGGGAGGGGGTGAGGGAGGGAGGGAGGGGGTGAGGGAGGGAAGGAGGGGTGAGGGAGGGAGGGTTTGAGGGAGGGAGGGGGCGAGGGAGGGAGGGAGGGAGAGGAAGGGGAGGAAGGGGGTGAGGGTGGGGTTGAGGGAGGGAGGGGGAAGGTATGGTGGAGGGAGGGGATGAAGGAGGGGGTGAAGGAGGGGGTGAGGGAGGGGGTGAGGGAGGGAGGGAGGGGTGAGGGAGGGAGGGTTTGAGGGAGGGAGGGGGCGAGGGAGGGAGGGGGCGAGGGAGGGAGGGAGGGGGAGGGAGGGAGGGAGAGGAAGGGGGAGGAAGGGGGTGAAGGTGGGGTTGAGGGAGGGAGGGGGAAGGTATGGTGGAGGGAGGGGATGAAGGAGGGGGTGAAGGAGGGGGTGAGGGAGGGGGTGAGGGAGGGAGGGAGGGGTGAGGGAGGGAGGGTTTGAGGGAGGGAGGGGGCGAGGGAGGGAGGGGGCGAGGGAGGGAGGGGGCGAGGGAGGGAGGGAGGGGGAGGGAGGGAGGGAGAGGAAGGGGGAGGAAGGGGGTGAGGGTGGGGTTGAGGGAGGGAGGGGGAAGGTATGGTGGAGGGAGGGGATGAAGGAGGGGGTGAAGGAGGGGGTGAGGGAGGGGGTGAGGGAGGGGGTGAGGGAGGGGTCGAGGGAGGGGGCGAGGGAGGGAGGGGGCGAGGGAGGGAGGGGGCGAGGGAGGGAGGGGGCGAGGGAGGGAGGGGGCGAGGGAGGCCTTCACATGTGCGGTGGGGAACCAGAGGCTTGCACATGATGGCTGCCCATGTGAGGGAGTGTGTGTGCGAGTGTCTGTGTGCACAAGTGTCCATACAGGTGTGAGTTTGCAAGTGTGTGCCAGTGTGTGAAGGTGTACCAGTGTGTGTATACACCTACGCTTGTTTGCACACACGTGTCCCCATGTGCCAAAATGTGTGCGCACCAGCATGTGTGTGTGCATGCAAATCTTTGTGCAAGAACACATGTGTGCAAGTGTGTGTGCACATGTGCACAGACGTGTGCGCGTGTAATCTTGTGTGAGAGAGTGTGCAGGCACATGTGCAAGTGTGAGTGTGTGCATGCATGTGTGACAGAGAGACTGGGCTCACAACTGTGTGTGCAAGTGTGTCTGCGTCAGTGTGAGTGTGCGAGTGTTTGTGCGTGTGCACACATGTTTGAGTGTGTGTGTACACATGCTTGAGTGTGTGCGTGAGTGTACTTGCAAGTGTGTGTGTGTGCAAGAGCCTGTATGCGGGATTCTATGCACCAGTGTGTGAGAGTACGCTTGTGAGCGACAGGGTGTGCACGTGCACCAGTGGGTTTGCACACAAGTCTGTGTGTACACGAGTGTGTGGGAAAGCAGAAAACACTGGGAAAACTCAGCAGGTCTGACAGCATCCGTGGAGAGAGAGAGTTAAGGGTTTGGGTCCATGTGGGCCCTCCTTCAGGGCTAAAGAGAGGTGGAAATGTCATGCAATTTCTACTGTTTAAGAGGCGGTGGTACAGTTAAAGCAGAGATAGAAGGCCAGGGATAGGTGGGGGCAAAGGAGAGAGTGACCAAGACATCATGGAGACGAGACAAAGGGAGTGTTAATGGGAGCGTTAAAGACTAAGGGAGGTGTTGATAGTGGCACAAAGGCAAGAAAGCAGAATGTGCTAATAGCAGAACGAGGGTAAACGCTCTCTGAAAAAACAATGTGGTACAAGGACCAGAATGTGTTAGTCCGTTCCTGCCCCACAGAACTCATTTCTTCCTACCCTGACTCCCTTCTCTCTCCCCTTGTCCAGTCCCTTCCCACCTACATCCGTGATTCCTCTGACACCTTACGTCACCTCAACAATTTCCAGTTCTCTGGCCCCAACCGCTTCCTCTTCACCATGGACGTCCAATCCTTCTACACCTCCGTCCCCTATTTGTAACACTCTCCTCATTTCAAGCTTTTAGTCATTGACCTGAAACTACAATTTCACAATTTCTTTTTCAATCGAATTCTCAATTCCCAGCAATTTCATAGATTGACTAGGATGGTCTGAGGGCCCTTAGCTTCTTCCTCGAACAGAGGCCCGAACAATCCCCATCCACCACTACTCTCCTCCGTCTGGCTGAACTTGTTCTCTCACTGAACAATTTCTCCTTCAACTCCTCTCACTTCCTCCAAATAAAAGGTGTGGCTATGGGTACTCACATGGGCCCCAGTTATGCCTGTCTCTTTAAGGGGTATGTGGAACATTCCTTGTTCCAGTCCTACTCCGGCCCCCTTCCACAACTCTTTCTCCGGTACATCGATGATTATTTCGGTGCCGCTTCATGCTCTCGTCGGGACTTGGAAAAATTTATTAATTTTGATTCCAATCTCCACCCCTCCATCATTTTCATGTGCTCCATCTCTGACACTTCCCTTCCCTTCCTTGACCTCTCTGTCTCAATCTCTGGTGATAGACTGTGCACCAATATCCATTACAAACACACCGACTCCCACAGCTACCTCAAATACAGCTCCTCACACCCCACTTCCTGTAAGGACCGTCTCTCTATCAGAGAGAGACAGAGTGTGAGAGAGAGAGAGAAAGAGTGTGAGAGAGAAAGAGAGACTGTGAGAGAGGGAGAGAGAGACTGTGAGAGAGGGAGAGAGAGACTGTGACAGAGAGAGAGAGACTGTGACAGAGAGACTGTGACAGAGAGTCTGTGAGAGAGAGACTGTGAGAGAGAGACTGTGAGAGAGAGACAGAGAGAGAGACTGAGAGAGAGACTGAGAGAGACTGGGAGAGAGAGAGAGAGAGAGACTGTGAGAGAGACAGAGAGAGAGACAGAGAGAGAGAGACTGTGAGAGAGAGACTGTGAGAGAGAGGGAGACTGTGAGAGAGAGAGAGACTGTGAGGGACAGAGAGAGAGAGACTGTCAGAGAGAGAGACTGTCAGAGAGAGAGAGAGACAGAGAGAGAGAGACAGAGAGAGAGACAGAGAGAGAGACTGAGAGAGAGACTGAGAGAGAGACTGAGAGAGAGACAGAGAGAGATTGAGGGAGAGAGAGAGACTGAGAGAGAGAGACAGATAGAGAAAGAGACAGTGTGTGAGAGAGAGAGATTGTGAGAGGGAGAGAGAGACACTGTGAGAGAGATTGAGAGAGACAGAGAGAGAGACTGAGAGAGAGACAGAGAGAGAGACTGAGAGAGGGACTGAGAGAGGGACTGAGAGAGGGACTGAGAGAGGGACTGAGAGAGGGACTGAGAGAGGGACTGAGAGAGGGACTGAGAGAGAGAATGAGAGAGAGAATGAGAGAAAGAGACTGTGAGAGAGAGAGAGAGAGAGAAAAAGAGACAGTGTGTGAGAGAGAGAGAGAGACTGTGAGAGAGAGAGAGACACTTTGAGAGAGATTGAGAGAGACAGAGAGAGAGAGACTGTCAGAGAGAGAGACTGTCAGAGAGAGAGTCTGAGAGAGAGAGACTGTCAGAGAGAGAGACTGTCAGAGAGAGAGAAAGTCAGAGAGAGAGAGACGGTCAGAGAGAGAGAGACAGAGAGAGAGAAAAAGAGACAGTGTGTGAGAGAGAGAGAGAGACTGTGAGAGAGAGAGAGACACTTTGAGAGAGATTGAGAGAGACAGAGAGAGAGAGACTGTCAGAGAGAGAGACTGTCAGAGAGAGAGACTGTCAGAGAGAGAGTCTGAGAGAGAGAGACTGTCAGAGAGAGAGACTGTCAGAGAGAGAGTCTGAGAGAGAGAGACTGTCAGAGAGAGAGACTGTCAGAGAGAGAGACTGTCAGAGAGAGAGTCTGAGAGAGAGAGACTGTCAGAGAGAGAGACTGTCAGAGAGAGAGTCTGAGAGAGAGAGACTGTCAGAGAGAGAGACTGTCAGAGAGAGAGAGACAGAGAGAGAGAGACAGAGAGAGAGAGACATAGAGAGAGAGACATAGAGAGAGAGACAGAGAGAGAGAGACAGAGAGAGAGACAGAGAGAGAGAGATAAAGAGAGAGAGACAGAGAGAGAGAGACTGAGAGAGAGACTGTGTGAGAGAGAGACTGTGAGAGAGAGAGAGACTGTGAGAGAGAGAGAGACTGTGAGGGACAGAGAGAGAGAGACTGTCAGAGAGAGAGACTGTCAGAGAGAGAGAGACATAGAGAGAGAGAGACAGAGAGAGAGACAGAGAGAGAGACTGAGAGAGAGACAGAGAGAGAGACTGAGAGAGAGACTGAGAGAAAGACAGAGAGAGAGACAGAGAGAGAGACAGAGAGAGAGACAGAGAGAGAGACTGAGAGAGACTGAGAGAGAGACTGAGAGAGAGACACAGATAGAGAAAGAGACAGTATGTGAGAGAGAGAGAGATTGTGAGAGAGAGAGAGAGACACTGTGAGAGAGATTGTGTGTGAGAGAGACTGTGAGAGAGAGAGGGAGAGACTGTGAGAGAGAGAGACAGAGAGAGAGAGAGACAGAGAGAGAGACTGTAAGAGAAAGAGAGAGAGACTGTGAGAGAGAGAGAGACTGTGAGAGAGAGAGAGAGACTGTGAGAGAGAGAGAGAGGGAGAGAGACTGAGACAGACTGTGAGTGAGAGAGAGACTGTGAGTGAGGGAGAGACTGTCAGAGAGAGATTGTGTGAGAGAGACTGTGTGAGAGAGACTGTGTGAGAGAGACAGTGTGAGAGAGACAGTGTGAGAGAGACTGTGTGAGAGAGACTGTGTGAGAGAGAGACTGTGTGAGAGAGAGAGTGTAAGAGAGAGAGAGTGTAAGAGAGAGAGAGACTGTGAGAGAGAGAGGGAGACTGAGAGAGAGAGAGAGACTGTGAGAGAGAGACTGTGAGAGAGAGACTGTGAGAGAGAGAGACTGTGAGAGACAGAGACTGTGAGAGAGAGAGAGAGAGACTGTGAGAGAGAGAGAGAGAGAGAGAGAGACTGTGAGAAAGAGAGACTGTGAGAGACAGAGAGGCAGTGAGAGAGAGAGACAGACAGTGAGAGAGTGAGAGAGACTGTGAGAGAGAGACTGAGAGAGAGACTGAGAGAGAGACTGAGAGAGTGACAGAGAGAGAGACAGAGAGAGAGACAGAGAGAGAGACAGAGAGAGAGACAGAGAGAGAGACAGAGACTGTGAGAGAGAGAGCAAGAGACAGTGTGTGAGAGAGAGACTGAGAGAGAGAGAGAGAGAGAGAGAGACTGTGTAAGAGAGAGAGAGAGACTGTGAGAGAGAGCGAGACTGTGAGAGAGAGAGAGACTGTGTGAGAGAGAGAGAGACTGTGAGAGAGAGAGAGAGACTGTGAGAGAGAGAGAGAGACTGTGAGAGAGAGAGAAACTGAGAGAGAGAGAGAAACTGAGAGAGAGAGACTGTGAGAGAGACTGTGTGTGAGAGAGCGAGAGAGACTGTGAGAGAGCGAGAGAGACTGAGAGAGAGAGAGAGACAGTGAAAGAGACTGTAAGAGAAAGAGAGAGAGACTGTGAGAGAGAGACTGTGAAAGAGAGGGAGAGAGACTGTGAGAGAGAGGGAGAGAGACTGTGAGAGAGAGGGAGAGAGACTATGAGAGAGAGGGAGAGAGATTGTGAGAGAGAGGGAGAGAGACTGTGAGAGAGAGGGAAAGAGAGTGAGAGAGAGAGACTGAGAGAGAGAGACTGTGAGATAGAGATAGAGACTGAGAGAAAGAGACTGTGAGAGCGAGAGACAGAGAGACTGTGAGTGAGAGAGAGACTGTGAGTGAGAGAGAGAGACTGTGAGTGAGAGAGAGAGACTGTGAGTGAGAGAGAGACTGTGAGAGAGAGAGAGACTGTGAGAGAGAGAGAGACTGTGAGAGAGAGAGAGACTGTGAGAGAAAGAGACTGTGTGAGAGAGAGAGACTGTGAGAGAGAGAGACTGTGAGAGAGAGAGACTGTGAGAGAGAGAGACTGTGAGAGAGAGAGACTGTGAGAGAGAAACTGCATGTGAGAGAAACTGCATGAGAGAGAGACTGCATGAGAGAGAGAGAGAGAGACTGTGAGAGATAGAGAGAGAGACTGTGTGTGAGAGAGAGAGAGAGAGACTGTGTGAGAGAGAGAGACTGTGTGAGAGAGAGAGAGAGAGACTGTGTGAGAGAGAGAGAGAGACTGTGCGAGAGAGAGAGAGAGACTGCGAGAGAGACTGTGCGAGAGAGACTGTGCGAGAGAGACTGTGCGAGAGAGACTGTGCGTGAGAGACTGTGCGTGAGAGACTGTGCGTGAGAGACTGTGCGTGAGAGACTGTGCGTGAGAGACTGTGAGAGAGAGACTGTGAGAGAGAGAGAGACTGTGAGCGAGAGAGAGACTGTGAGCGAGAGAGACTGTGAGAGAGAGAGAGACTGTGAAAGAGAGAGAGACTGTGAGCGAGAGAGACTGTGAGAGAGAGACTGTGAGATAGAGACTGAGAGAGAGAGAGAGAGAGAATGTGAGAGAGAGGATGTGAGAGAGAGAGAGAATGTGAGAGAGAGAGAGAATGTGAGAGAGAGAGACTGAGAGAGAGAGAGAGACTGTTAGAGAAAGAAGACTGTGAGAGAGAGAGAGACTGAGAGAGAGAGAGAGAGACTGAGAGAGAGAGACTGTTAGAGAAGGAAGACTGTGAGAGAGAGAGACTGTGAGAGAGAGAGATAAAGTGAGACTGTGAGAGAGAGAGAGACTGTGTGAGAGAGAGAGAGAGAGACTGTGGGTGAGAGAGAGAAAGAGAAAGATTGTGAGAGAGACAGAGAGAGAGACAGTGAGAGAGACAGTGAGAGAGAGAGAGAGACTGTTAGAGAAAAAGAGACTGTGTGAGAGAAAGAGAGACTGTGAGAGAGAAAGAGAGACTGTGAGAGAGAGACTGTGAGAGAGAGAGACGGTGAGAGAGAGAGACTGTGAGAGAGACAGAGAGAGAGACTGTGTGAGAGAGAGACTGTGTGAGAGAGAGACTGTGTGAGAGAGAGAGAGAGACTGTGTGTGAGAGATAGACTGTGTGAGAGAGAGAGAGACTGTGTGAGAGATAGAGAGAGACTGTGTGAGAGAGAGAGAGAGACTGTGTGAGAGAGAGAGAAACTGTGAGAGAGTGAGACTGTAAGAGAGAGAGAGTGTAAGAGAGAGAGAGGCTGTGAGAGAGAGAGAGACTGTGAGAGAGAGAGAGACTGTGAGAGAGAGAGACGGTGAGAGAGAGAGACTGAGAGAGAGAGACTGTGAGAGAGAGACTGTGAGAGAGACAGAGAGAGAGACAGAGAGAGAGACTGTGTGAGAAAGAGACTGTGTGAGAGAGAGACTGTGTGAGAGAGAGACTGTTTGAGAGAGAGACTGTGTGAGAGAGAGACTGTGTGAGAGAGAGACTGTGTGAGAGAGAGACTGTGTGAGAGAGAGAGAGAGACTGTGAAAGGGAGAGAGACTGTGTGAGAGAGAGAGACTGTGTGAGAGAGAGAGACTGTGTGAGAGAGAGAGAAACTGTGAGAGAGAGAGAGACTGTAAGAGAGAGAGAGAGAGTGTAAGAGAGAGAGAGAGACTGTGAGAGAGAGAGAGAGAGAGAGACTGTGAGAAAGAGAGACTGAGAGAGAGAGAGAGAGACCGTGAGAGAGAGAATGTGAGACACAGGGAGGCGGTGAGAGAGAAAGACAGACCGTGAGAGAGTGAGAGAGACTGTGAGAGAGTGACTGTGAGAGAGAGACTGTGAGAGAGGGACTGTGAGAGAGGGACTGCGAGAGAGAGAGACTGTGAGCGAGAGAGAGACTGTGAGCGAGAGAGAGAGAGAGAGAGAGAGAAACTGTGAGAGAAAGAGAGACTGTGAGAGAGAGAAAGACTGCGATAGAAAGAGAGTCTGTGAAGAGAGAGAAAGTGTGAGAAAGAATCTATGTGAGAGAGAGAGAGAGAAACGGTGTGAGAGAGAGAGAGAGAGACGGTGTAAGAGGGAGAGAGAGACTGGGTGAGAGAGAGAGAGAGAGACTGGGTGAGAGAGAGAGAGAGACTGGGTGTGAGAGAGAGAGACTGTGAGAGAGAGAGAGACTGTGAGAGAGAGACAGAGAAACTGAGAGAGAGACTGTTAGAGAAAGAGAGACTGAGAGAGAGAAAGAGACAGTGAGAGAGAGACAGTGAGAGAGAGAGACAGTGAGAGAGAGAGACTGTGAGAGAGAGAGACTGTGAGAGAGAGAGACTGTGAGAGAGAGAGAGACTGTGAGAGAGAGAGACTGTGAGAGAGAGAGACTGTGTGAGAGAGAGAGACTGTGAGAGAGGGACTGTGAGAGAGGGACTGTGAGAGAGAGAGAGAGAGACTGTGAGTGAGAGAGAGAGAGAAACTGTGAGAGAAAGAGAGACTGTGAGAGAGAGAGAGAGAGAGACTGCGATAGAAAGAGAGTCTGTGAGAGAGAGAGAAAGTGTGAGAAAGAGACTATGTGAGAGAGAGAGAGAGACGGTGAGAGAGACAGAGAGAGATGGTGTAAGAGAGAGGGAGACGGTGTGAGAGAGAGAGAGAGAGAGAGAGTCGGTGTGAGAAAGAGAGAGAGAGACAGTGTGAGAGAGAGAGAGAGATAATGAGAGAGATAGACTGTGAGACAGAGAGAGATTGTGAGAGAAAGAGACAGTCTGAGAGAAAGACAAACTGTGATAGAGACTGAGAGAGATAAACTGAGAGAAAGAGACAGTCTGTGTGAAAGAGAGAGAGACTGTGTGAAAGAGAGAGACAGAGAGAGAATGTGAGAGAGAAACTGTGAGAGAGAGAGACCGTGAGAGAGAGACCGAGAAACTGTGAGAGAGAGACTGTGAGAGAGAGACTGTGAGAGAGAGACTGTGAGAGAGAGACTGTGAGAGAGAGAGACTGTGAGAGAGAGAGACTGTTAGAGAAAGACTGTGAGAGAGAGAGACTGTGAGAGAGAGAGATAAAGTGAGACTGTGAGAGAGACTGTGAGAGAGAGAGAGACTGTGAGACAGAGATAGAGACTGAGAGAAAGAGACTGTGAGAGAGAGAGACTGTGAGTGAGAGAGAGACAGTGAGTGAGAGAGAGACTGTGAGTGAGAGAGAGAGACTGTGAGTGAGAGAGAGACTGTGAGTGAGAGAGAGACTGTGAGTGAGAGAGAGACTGTGAGAGAGAGAGAAACTGTGAGAGAGAGAGAGACTGTGAGAGAGAGAGAGAGAGACTGTGAGAGAGAGAGACTGTGAGAGAGAGACTGTGAGAGAGAGAGACTGTTAGAGAAAGAAGACTGTGAGAGAGAGAGACTGTGAGAGAGAGATAAAGTGAGACTGAGAGAGAGAGAGACTGTGAGAGAGAGAGACAGTGAGAGAGAGAGAGAGAGAGAGAGAGACTGTGAGAGACATAGAGAGAGACAGTGTGAGAGAGAGAGAGACAGTGTGAGAGAGAGAGACAGTGTGAGGGAGAGACAGTGTGAGAGAGAGACAGTGTGAGAGAGAGACAGTGTGAGAGAGAGAGAGGCTGTGAGAGAGACAGAGAGAGAGACTGTGAGAGACAGAGAGAGACAGAGAGAGAGAGAGACAGAGGGAGAGAGAGACTGTGAGAGAGAGAGAGAGAGAGAGAGAATGTGAGAGAGATAGAGAGAGAGACTATGAGAGAGAGAAACTGTAAGAGAGAGAGAGACTGTGAGAGAGAGAGATGGTGAGAGGGAGAGAGAGAGAGATAGTGAGAGAGAGAGAGATGGTGAGAGAGAGAGAGATGGTGAGAGAGAGAGAGAGAGACTGTGAGAGATATAGAGACTGTGAGAGATATAGAGACTGTGAGAGAGAGAGAGACTGAGTGAGAGAGAGACTGTGAGAGAGGGAGAGACTGTGAGAGAGAGAGAGACTGTGAGAGAGAGAGAGACTGTGAGAGAGAGAGACTGAGAGAGAGAGAGACTGTGAGAGAGAGATTGTGTGTGAGAGAGATTGTGTGTGAGAGTCTGTGTGAGAGAGACTGTGTGAGAGAGACTGTGAGAGAGGGACTGCATGAGAGAGAGACTGCGTGAGAGAGAGACTGCGTGAGAGAGAGACTGCGTGAGAGAGAGACTGCGTGAGAGAGAGACTGCGTGAGAGAGAGACTGCGTGAGAGAGAAACTGTGTGAGAGAGAGAGAGAGACTGTGTGAGAGATAGAGAGAGACTGTGAGAGAGATAGAGACTGTGTGAGAGATAGAGAGAGACTGTGTGAGAGATAGTGAGAGACTGTGTGAGAGATAGTGAGAGACTGTTTGAGAGAGAGAGAGACTGTGTGAGAGAGAGAGAGACTGTGAGAGAGAGAGAGACTGTGAGAGAGAGAGAGAGAGAGACCGAGAGAGAGAGAATGTGAGAGACAGAGAGGCGGTGAGAGAGAGAGACAGACGGTGAGAGAGACTGTGAGAAAGAGAGAGAGAGAAACTGAGAGAGGGAGAGACTGTAAGAGAGAGAGTGTAAGAGAGAGGGAGAGACTTTAAGAGAGACAGAGAGTGTAAGAGAGAGCGAGTGTAAGAGAGAGAGAGACTGAGAGAGAGAGATAGACTGTGAGAGAGAGAGAGACTGTGAGAGAGAGAGAGACTGTGAGAGAGAGAGAGAGACTGTGAGAGAGAGAGAGAGACTGTGAGAGAGAGAGAGACTGTGAGAGAGGGACTGTGAGAGAGGGACTGTGAGAGAGGGACTGTGAGAGAGAGAGGGACTGTGAGAGAGAGAGGGACTGTGAGAGAGAGAGGGACTGTGGGAGAGAGAGGGACTGTGAGAGAGAGAGGGACTGTGAGCGAGAGAGACTGTGAGCGAGAGAGACTGTGAGCGAGAGAGACTGTGAGAGAGAGACTGTGAGAGAGAGAGACTGTGAGAGAGAGAGAGACTGTTCGAGAAAGAAGACTGTGAGAGAGAGAGACTGTGAGAGAGAGAGATAAAGTGAGACTGTGAGAGAGAGACTGTGAGAGAGAGAGAGACTGTGAGAGAGAAAGAGAGAGAGACAGTGAGAGAGACTTTTCGTGACAGAGAGTGTGAGAGAGAGAGACTGTGAGAGACATAGAGAGAGACAGTGTGAGAGAGACAGTGTGAGAGAGAGAGACAGTGTGAGAGAGAGAGAGAGATGGCGTGAGAAAGAGAGAGACAGTGTGAGAGAGAGAGAGATAGACTGTGAGACAAAGAGAGATTGTGAGAGAAAGAGACAGTGTGAGAGAAAGACAAACTGTGAGAGAGACTGAGAGAGATAAACTGAGAGAAAGAGACAGACTGTGTGAAAGAGAGAGACAGAGAGAGAGAGAATGTGAGAGAGAAACTGAGAGAAAGAGACCGTGAGAGAGAGACCGAGAGACTGTGAGAGAGAGACTGGGAGAGAGAGACTGTGAGAGAGAGACTGTGAGAGAGAAAGAGAGACTGTGAGAGAGAGACTGTGAGAGAGAGAGACGGTGAGAGAGAGAGACTGAGAGAGAGAGACTGTGAGAGAGACAGAGAGAGAGACAGAGAGAGAGACAGAGAGAGAGACTGTGTGAGAGAGAGACTGTGAGAGAGAAAGATTGTGAGAGAGAGAGAGACTGTTAGAGAAAGACTGTGAGAGAGAGAGAGACTGTTAGAGAAAGACTGTGAGAGAGAGAGACTGTGAGAGAGAGAGATAAAGTGAGACTGTGAGAGAGAGAGACTGTGAGAGAGAGAGAGACTGTGAGACAGAGATAGAGACTGAGAGAAAGAGACTGTGAGAGAGAGAGACTGTGAGTGAGAGAGAGACTGTGAGTGAGAGAGAGACTGTGAGAGAGAGAGAGACTGTGAGAGAGAGAGAGACTGTGAGAGAGAGATTGTGTGTGAGAGAGATTGTGTGTGAGAGTCTGTGTGAGAGAGACTGTGTGAGAGGGACTGCATGAGAGAGAGACTGCGTGAGAGAGAGACTGCGTGAGAGAGAGACTGCGTGAGAGAGAAACTGCGTGAGAGAGAAACTGTGTGAGAGAGAGAGAGACTGTGTGAGAGATAGAGAGAGACTGTGTGAGAGATAGAGAGAGACTGTGTGAGAGAGAGAGAGACTGTGTGGGAGAGAGAGAGAAACTGTGAGAGAGACTGTAAGAGAGAGAGAGTGTAAGAGAGAGAGAGACTGTGAGAGAGAGAGACTGTGAGAGAGAGAGAGAGAGAGACTGTGTGAGAGAGAGAGAGAGAGAGAGAGACCGAGAGAGAGAGAATGTGAGAGACAGAGAGGCGGTGAGAGAGAGAGACAGACGGTGAGAGAGACTGTGAGAGAGAGAGAGAGAAACTGTGAGAGAGAGAGAGAGAAACTGTGAGAGGGAGAGACTGTAAGAGAGAGAGAGAGAGTGTAAGAGAGAGGGAGAGACTTTAAGAGAGAGAGAGAGAGTGTAAGAGAGAGCGAGTGTAAGAGAGAGAGAGACTGAGAGAGAGAGATAGACTGTGAGAGAGAGAGATAGACTGTGAGAGAGAGAGAGAGACTGTGAGAGAGAGAGAGACTGTGAGAGAGAGAGAGACTGTGAGAGAGAGAGAGACTGTGAGAGAGGGACTGTGAGAGAGGGACTGTGAGAGAGGGACTGTGAGAGAGGGACTGTGAGAGAGGGACTGTGAGAGAGAGAGGGACTGTGAGAGAGAGAGGGACTGTGAGAGAAAGAGGGACTGTGAACGAGAGGGACTGTGAACGAGAGGGACTGTGAGAGAGAGACTGTGAGAGAGAGACTGTGAGAGAGAGACTGTGAGAGAGAGACTGTGAGAGAGAGAGACTGTGAGAGAGAGAGAGACTGTTAGAGAAAGAAGACTGTGAGAGAGAGAGACTGTGAGAGAGAGAGATAAAGTGAGACTGTGAGAGAGAGAGAGACTGTGTGAGAGAGAGAGAGACTGTGAGAGAGACAGAGAGAGAGAGACAGTGAGAGAGACTTTTCGTGACAGAGAGTGTGAGAGAGAGAGACTGTGAGAGACATAGAGAGAGAGAGTGTGAGAGAGACAGTGTGAGAGAGAGAGACAGTGTGAGAGAGAGATACTGTGTGAGAGAGAGAGACTGTGAGAGAGAGAGAGAGACTGAGAGAGAGAGACTGTGAGAGAGGGACTGTGAGAGAGGGACTGTGAGAGAGGGACTGTGAGAGAGGGACTGTGAGAGAAACTGTGAGAGAGAGTGAGACTGTGAGCGAGAGAGAGAGAGAGAGAGAGAAACTGTGAGAGAAAGGGAGACTGTGAGAGAGAGAGAGAGACTGCAATAGAAAGAGAGTCTGTGAGAGAGAGAGAAAGTGTGAGAAAGAGACTATGTGAGAGAGAGAGAGACGGTGTAAGAGAGAGAGACGGTGTGAGAGACAGAGAGAGAGACGGTGTGAGAAAGAGAGAGAGACAGTGTGAGAGAGAAAGAGATACTGAGAGAGATAGACTGTGAGAGAGAGAGATTGTGACAGAGAAACTGTGAGAGAGGCTGAGAGAGAGAGACTGTCTGAGAGAAAGACAGACTGTGAGAGAGACTGAGAGAGATAAACTGAGAGAGAGACAGACTGTGTGAGAGAGAGACTGTATGAAAGAGAGAGACTGAGAGAGAGAGAGACTGTGAGAGAGAAACTGTGAGAGAGAGACTGCGAGAGAAACAGAGAGAGACACTAAGAGAGAGAGACTGTGAGTGAGAGAGAGAGAGACAGAGAGAGAGAGAGACAGAGAGAGAGAGAGACAGAGAGAGAGAGACAGAGAGAGAGAGACAGAGAGAGAGAGAGACAGAGAGAGAGAGAGACTGTGAGAGAGACTGTGAGAGAGAGACTATGAGAGAGAAAGAGACTGTGAGAGAGAGAGACTGTGAGAGAGAGAGAGACTGTGAGAGAGAGAATGTGAGAGACAGAGAGGTGGTGAGAGAGAGAGAGACAGACAGTGAGAGTGTGAGAGAATCTGTGAGAGAGGGACTGTGAGAGAGAGACTGTGAGAGAGAGACTGAGAGAGAGACTGTGAGAGAGAAACTGTGAGAGAGAAACTGTGAGAGAAACTGTGAGAGAGAGTGAGACTGTAAGCGAGAGAGAGAGAGAAACTGAGAGAAAGGGAGACTGTGAGAGAGAGAGAGAGACTGCAATAGAAAGAGAGTCTGTGAGAGAGAGAGAGAAAGTGTGAGAAAGAGACTATGTGAGAGAGAGAGAAAAACGGTGTAAGAGAGAGAGAGACAATGTGAGAGAAAGAGAGAGAGACGGTGTGAGAAAGAGAGAGAGAGACAGTGTGAGAGAGAGAGAGATACTGAGAGAGATAGACTGAGAGAGAGAGACTGAGAGAGGCTGAGAGAGAGAGACTGAGAGAAAGACAGACTGTGAGAGAGACTGAGAGAGACAAACTGAGAGAGAGAGACAGACTGTGTGAGAGGGAGACACTGTATGAAATAGAGACTGAGAGAGAGAGAGAGAGACTGTGAGAGAGAAACTGTGAGAAAGAGAGACTGTGAGATAGAGACTGCGAGAGAAACAGAGAGAGAGACTGTAAGAGAGATAGAGACTGTGAGTGAGAGAGAGAGACAGAGAGAGAGAGAGATAGAGAGAGAGAGACACACAGAGAGAGAGAGAGAGACCGTGAGAGAGAGAGAGAGACTGAGAGAGAGACTTTTAGAGAGAGACTATGAGAGAGAAAGAGACTGTGAGAGAGACCGTGAGAGAGAGAGACTGTGAGAGAGAGAGACTGTGAGAGAAACAGAGAGACTGTAAGAGAGAGAGAGACTGTAAGAGAGAGAGAGACTGTAAGAGAGAGAGACTGTGAGTGAGAGAGAGAGAGAGAGAGAGAGAGATAGAGAGAGAGAGACACACAGAGAGAGGGAGAGAGACCGTGAGAGAGAGAGAGAGACTGAGAGAGAGACTTTTAGAGAGAGACTATGAGAGAGAAAGAGACTGTGAGAGAGACCGTGAGAGAGAGAGACTGTGAGAGAGAGAGACTGTGAGAGAAACAGAGAGACTGTAAGAGAGAGATAGACTGTAAGAGAGAGAGACTGTGAGTGAGAGAGAGAGACAGAGAGAAAGAGAGACGGAGAGAGAGATAGAGAGAGACAGAGAGAGAGAGAGACAGAGAGAGAGAGAGACAGAGAGAGAGAGACACAGAGAGAGAGAGAGACTGTGTGAGAGAGAGAGAGAGACAGTGAGAGAGAGAGAGAGAGACGGTGTGAGAGACTGTTAGAGAGAAACTATGAGAGAGAAAGAGACTGTGAGAGACAGAGAGAGAGAGAGAGACTGTGAGAGAAACAGAGAGAGAGACTGTAAGAGAGAGAGAGACTGTGTGAGAGAGAGAGACTGTGTGAGAGAGAGAGACTGTAAGAGAGAGAGACTGTAAGTGAGGGAGAGAGACAGAGAGAGAGAGAGAGAGACAGAGAGAGAGAGAGAGACAGAGAGAGAGAGAGAGAGAGAGACAGAGAGAGAGAGAGACAGAAAGAGATAGACAGAGAGAGAGAGAGACTGTGAGAGAGAGAGAGAGAGACTGTGAGAGAGAGAGAGAGAGAGACTGTGTGAGAGACTGTTAGAGAGAAACTATGAGAGAGAAAGAGACTGTAGGAGACAGAGAGAGAGAAACAGAGAGAGAGAGACTGTAAAAGAGAGAGAGACTGTGTGAGAGAGAGAGACTGTGTGAGAGAGAGAGACTGTAAGAGAGAAAGAGACTGTAAGAGAGAAAGAGACTGTAAGAGATAGAGAGACTGTGAGAGACAGAGAGAGACGGTGAGAGAGAGAGACTGTGAGAGAGAGAGAGAGAGAGACTGGGTGAGAGAGAGAGAGAGAGACTGGGTGAGAGAGAGAGACTGTAAGAGAGAAAGAGACTGTAAGAGAGAAAGAGACTGTAAGAGAGAGAGAGACTGTAAGAGACAGAGAGAGACGGTGAGAGAGAGAGAGACTGTGAGAGAGAGAGAGAGACTGGGTGAGAGAGAGAGAGAGACTGTAAGAGAGAGAGAGAGAGACTGGGTGAGAGAGAGAGAGAGACTGGGTGAGAGAGAGAGAGAGACTGGGTGAGAGAGAGAGACTGGGTGAGAGAGAGAGAGACTGGGTGAGAGACTGTGTGAGAGAGACTGTGTGAGAGAGACTGTGTGAGAGAGAGAGAGACTGTGTAAGAGAGAGAGAGAAACTGAGAGAGAGAGACTGTAAGAGAGAGAGTGTAAGAGAGAGAGAGAGACTGTGAGAGAGAGAGAGACTGTGAGAAAGAGAGACTGTGAGAGAGAGAGAGAGAGAGAGAGAGAGAGAGACCGTGAGAGAGAGAATGTGAGAGACAGAGAGGCGGTGAGAGAGAGAGAGAGACAGACGGTGAGAGAGTGAGAGAAACTGTGAGAGAGGGACTGTGAGAGAGGGACTGAGAGAGAGGGACTGTGAGAGAGGGACTGTGAGAGAGAGAGGGACTGTGAGAGAGAGAGGGACTGTGAGAGAAAGAGGGACTGTGAGAGAAAGAGGGACTGTGAACGAGAGGGACTGTGAACGAGAGGGACTGTGAGAGAGAGACTGTGAGAGAGAGCCTGTGAGAGAGAGACTGTGAGAGAGAGACTGTGAGAGAGAGAGAGAGAGAGAGACTGGGTGAGAGAGAGAGAGAGACTGAGAGAGAGAGACTGTAAGAGAGAGAGAGAGAGAGAGTGTGAGAGAGAGAGAGAGACTGTGAGAGAGAGCGACTGTAAGAGAGAAAGAGAGAGAGAGACTGTGAGAAAGAGAGACTGTGAGAGAGAGAGACTGTGAGGAAGAGAGACTGTGAGAGAGAGAGAGACCGTGAGAGAGAGAATGTGAGAGACAGAGAGGCGGTGAGAGAGAGAGAGACAGACAGTGAGAGAGTGAGACTGTGAGAGAGAGACTGTGAGAGAGACAGAGAGACTGTGAGAGAGACAGAGAGACTGTGAGAGAGAGAGAGACTGTGCGAGAGAGACAGACTGTGAGAGAGAGAGAGACTGAGAGAGAGAGAGACTGTGAGAGAGAGAGACCGTGAGGGAGAGAATGTGAGAGACAGAGAGGCGGTGAGAGAGAGAGAGAGACAGACGGTGAGAGAGTGAGAGAAACTGTGAGAGAGGGACTGTGAGAGAGGGACTGTGAGAGAGGGACTGTGAGAGGGGACTGTGAGAGAGGGACTGTGAGAGAGAGAGAGACTGTGCGAGAGAGAGAGACTGTGAGAGAGAGAGAGACTGTGAGGGAGAGAGAGAGACTGTGCGAGAGAGACTGTGAGAGAGAGAGAGACTGTGAGAGAGAGAGAGACTGTGAGAGAGAGAGAGAGACTGTGCGAGAGAGACAGACTGTGAGAGAGAGGGACAGTGAGAAAGAGGGACTGTGAGAGAGAGGGACAGTGAGAGAGAGGGTCTCAGAGAGAGAGACTGTAGAGAGAGAGGGACAGTGAGAGAGAGGGACTCTGAGAGAGAGGGACTGTGAGAGAGACAGACTGAGAGAGAGAGAGACTGAGAGAGAGAGAGACTGTGAGAGAGAGAGACTGTGAGAGAGAGGGACTGTGAGAGAGACAGAGAGACTGTGAGAGAGAGAGAGAGACTGTGAGAGAGAGAGACTGTGAGAGAGAGAGAGACTGTGCGAGAGAGACAGACTGTGAGAGAGAGAGAGACTGTGAGAGAGAGAGATAAAGTGAGACTGTGAGAGAGAGAGAGACTGTGAGAGAGAGAGAGACTGTGCGAGAGAGAGAGACTGTGCGAGAGAGAGAGACTATGCGAGAGAGAGAGACTGTGCGAGAGAGAGAGACTGTGCGAGAGAGAGAGACTGTGCGAGAGAGAGAGACTGTGCGAGAGAGAGAGACTGTGAGAGAGAGAGAGACTGTGAGAGAGAGAGAGACTGTGAGAGAGAGAGATAGAGAGTAGACTGTGGGAGAGAGAAAGAAAAAGATTGTGAGAGAGAGAGACAGTGAGAGAGACTGTAAGAGAGAGAGAGACTGAGAGAGAGAGAGAGAGACTGTGAGAGAGACAGAGAGACTGTGAGAGAGAGAGAGACTGTGCGAGAGAGAGAGACTGTGAGAGAGAGAGAGACTGTGAGAGAGAGAGAGACCGTGAGAGAGAGAGACTGTGAGAGAGAGAAGACTGTGAGAGAGAGAGAGACCGTGAGAGAGAGAATGTGAGAGACAGAGAGGCGGTGAGAGAGAGAGAGAGACAGACGGTGAGAGAGTGAGAGAAACTGTGAGAGAGGGACTGTGAGAGAGGGACTGTGAGAGAGGGACTGTGAGAGGGGACTGTGAGAGAGGGACTGTGAGAGAGAGAGAGACTGTGAGAGAGAGAGGGACTGTGAGAGACAGAGGGACTGTGAGAGAAAGAGGGACTGTGAACGAGAGGGACTGTGAACGAGAGGGACTGTGAGAGAGAGACTGTGAGAGAGAGACTGTGAGAGAGAGACTGTGAGAGAGCGAGAGAGAGAGAGAGAGAGACTGGGTGAGAGAGAGAGAGACTGAGACAGAGAGACTGTAAGAGAGAGAGAGAGAGAGACTGTGAGAGAGAGAGACTGTAAGAGAGAGAGAGAGAGAGAGACTGTGAGAAAGAGAGACTGTGAGAGAGAGAGAGACTGTGAGAGACAGAGACTGTAAGAGAGAGCGAGAGACTGTGTGAGAGAGAGAGAGAGAGAGAGAGAGAGACTGTGAGGAAGAGAGACTGTGAGAGAGAGAGAGACCGTGAGAGAGAGAATGTGAGAGACAGAGAGGCGGTGAGAGAGAGAGAGACAGACAGTGAGAGAGTGAGACTGTGAGAGAGAGAGACTGTGAGAGAGACAGAGAGACTGTGAGAGAGACAGAGACTGTGCGAGAGAGACAGACTGTGAGAGAGAGAGAGACTGTGAGAGAGAGAGACTGTGAGAGAGAGAGAGACTGTGAGAGAGATAGAGACTGTGAGAGAGAGAGATAAAGTGAGACTGTGAGAGAGAGAGAGACTGTGAGAGAGAGAGAGACTGTGAGAGAGAGAGAGAGACTGTGCGAGAGAGAGAGACTGTGAGAGAGAGAGAGAGTCTGTGAGGGAGAGAGAGAGACTGTGCGAGAGAGACTGTGAGAGAGAGAGAGACTGTGAGAGAGAGAGAGAGACTGTGAGAGAGAGAGAGACAGACAGTGAGAGTGTGAGAGAATCTGTGAGAGAGGGACTGTGAGAGAGAGACTGTGAGAGAGAGACTGAGAGAGAGACTGTGAGAGAGAAACTGTGAGAGAGAAACTGTGAGAGAAACTGTGAGAGAGAGTGAGACTGTAAGCGAGAGAGAGAGAGAAACTGTGAGAGAAAGGGAGACTGTGAGAGAGAGAGAGAGACTGCAATAGAAAGAGAGTCTGTGAGAGAGAGAGAGAAAGTGTGAGAAAGAGACTATGTGAGAGAGAGAGAAAAACGGTGTAAGAGAGAGAGAGACAATGTGAGAGAAAGAGAGAGAGACGGTGTGAGAAAGAGAGAGAGAGACAGTGTGAGAGAGAGAGAGATACTGAGAGAGATAGACTGAGAGAGAGAGACTGAGAGAGGCTGAGAGAGAGAGACTGAGAGAAAGACAGACTGTGAGAGAGACTGAGAGAGACAAACTGAGAGAGAGAGACAGACTGTGTGAGAGGGAGACACTGTATGAAATAGAGACTGAGAGAGAGAGAGAGAGACTGTGAGAGAGAAACTGTGAGAAAGAGAGACTGTGAGATAGAGACTGCGAGAGAAACAGAGAGAGACTGTAAGAGAGATAGAGACTGTGAGTGAGAGAGAGACAGAGAGAGAGAGAGATAGAGAGAGAGAGACACACAGAGAGAGAGAGAGAGACCGTGAGAGAGAGAGAGAGACTGAGAGAGAGACTTTTAGAGAGAGACTATGAGAGAGAAAGAGACTGTGAGAGAGACCGTGAGAGAGAGAGACTGTGAGAGAGAGAGACTGTGAGAGAAACAGAGAGACTGTAAGAGAGAGAGAGACTGTAAGAGAGAGAGACTGTGAGTGAGAGAGAGAGACAGAGAGAGAGAGACAGAGAGAGAGATAGAGAGAGAGACAGAGAGAGAGAGAGATAGAGAGAGAGAGACACACAGAGAGAGAGAGAGAGACGGTGAGAGAGAGAGAGAGACTGAGAGAGAGACTTTTAGAGAGAGACTATGAGAGAGAAAGAGACTGTGAGAGAGACCGTGAGAGAGAGAGACTGTGAGAGAGAGAGACTGTGAGAGAAACAGAGAGACTGTAAGAGAGAGAGAGACTGTAAGAGAGAGAGACTGAGTGAGAGAGAGAGACAGAGAGAGAGAGACAGAGAGATAGAGAGAGAGACAGAGAGAGAGAGAGAGAGAGAGACAGAGAGAGAGAGAGACAGAGAGAGAGAGACACAGAGAGAGAGAGAGACTGTGTGAGAGAGAGAGTGAGACAGTGAGAGAGAGAGAGAGAGACGGTGTGAGAGACTGTTAGAGAGAAACTATGAGAGAGAAAGAGACTGTGAGAGACAGAGAGAGAGAGAGAGACTGTGAGAGAAACAGAGAGAGAGACTGTAAGAGAGAGAGAGACTGTGTGAGAGAGAGAGACTGTGTGAGAGAGAGAGACTGTAAGAGAGAGAGACTGTAAGTGAGAGAGAGAGACAGAGAGAGAGAGAGAGAGAGACAGAGAGAGAGAGAGAGACAGAGAGAGAGAGAGAGAGAGACAGAGAGAGAGAGAGACAGAGAGAGATAGACAGAGAGAGAGAGAGACTGTGTGAGAGAGAGAGAGAGACTGTGAGAGAGAGAGAGAGAGAGACTGTGTGAGAGACTGTTAGAGAGAAACTATGAGAGAGAAAGAGACTGTAGGAGACTGTGAGAGAAACAGAGAGAGAGAGACTGTAAAAGAGAGAGAGACTGTGTGAGAGAGAGAGACTGTGTGAGAGAGAGAGACTGTAAGAGAGAAAGAGACTGTAAGAGAGAAAGAGACTGTAAGAGAGAAAGAGACTGTAAGAGATAGAGCGACTGTGAGAGACAGAGAGAGACGGTGAGAGAGAGAGACTGTGAGAGAGAGAGAGAGAGAGACTGGGTGAGAGAGAGAGAGAGACTGGGTGAGAGAGAGAGAGAGACTGGGTGAGAGAGAGAGACTGTAAGAGAGAAAGAGACTGTAAGAGAGAAAGAGACTGTAAGAGAGAGAGAGACTGTAAGAGACAGAGAGAGACGGTGAGAGAGAGAGAGACTGTGAGAGAGAGAGAGAGAGAGAGACTGGGTGAGAGAGAGAGAGAGACTGGGTGAGAGAGAGAGAGAGACTGGGTGAGAGAGAGAGAGAGACTGGGTGAGAGAGAGAGAGAGACTGGGTGAGAGAGAGAGAGAGACTGGGTGAGAGAGAGAGACTGGATGAGAGAGAGAGAGACTGGGTGAGAGACTGTGTGAGAGAGACTGTGTGAGAGAGACTGTGTGAGAGAGAGAGAGAGACTGTGTAAGAGAGAGAGAGAAACTGAGAGAGAGAGACTGTAAGAGAGAGAGTGTAAGAGAGAGAGAGAGACTGTGAGAGAGAGAGAGACTGTGAGAAAGAGAGACTGTGAGAGAGAGAGAGAGAGAGAGAGAGAGACCGTGAGAGAGAGAATGTGAGAGACAGAGAGGCGGTGAGAGAGAGAGAGAGACAGACGGTGAGAGAGTGAGAGAAACTGTGAGAGAGGGACTGTGAGAGAGGGACTGTGAGAGAGGGACTGTGAGAGAGGGACTGTGAGAGAGAGAGGGACTGTGAGAGAGAGAGGGACTGTGAGAGAAAGAGGGACTGTGAGAGAAAGAGGGACTGTGAACGAGAGGGACTGTGAATGAGAGGGACTGTGAGAGAGAGACTGTGAGAGAGAGACTGTGAGAGAGAGACTGTGAGAGAGAGAGAGAGAGAGAAACTGGGTGAGAGAGAGAGAGACTGAGAGAGAGAGACTGTAAGAGAGAGAGAGAGAGAGACTGTGTGAGAGAGAGAGAGAGACTGTGAGAGAGAGAGACTGTAAGAGAGAAAGAGAGAGAGAGACTATGAGAAAGAGAGACTGTGAGAGAGAGAGACTGTGAGAGACAGAGACTGTAAGAGAGAGAGAGAGACTGTGTGAGAGAGAGAGAGAGAGAGAGAGAGACTGTGAGGAAGAGAGACTGTGAGAGAGAGAGAGACCGTGAGAGAGAGAATGTGAGAGACAGAGAGGCGGTGAGAGAGAGAGAGACAGACAGTGAGAGAGTGAGACTGTGAGAGAGAGAGACTGTGAGAGAGAGAGACTGTGAGAGAGACAGAGAGACTGTGAGAGAGACAGAGAGACTGTGAGAGAGAGAGAGACTGTGCGAGAGAGACAGACTGTGAGAGAGAGAGAGACTGTGAGAGAGAGAGACTGTGAGAGAGAGAGAGACTGTGAGAGAGAGAGATAAAGTGAGACTGTGAGAGAGAGAGAGACTGTGAGAGAGAGAGAGACTGTGAGAGAGAGAGAGAGACTGTGCGAGAGAGAGAGACTGTGAGAGAGAGAGAGACTGTGAGGGAGAGAGAGACTGTGAGGGAGAGAGAGAGACTGTGAGAGAGAGAGGGACTGTGAGAGAGAGAGAGACTGTGAGAGAGAGAGAGAGACTGTGCGAGAGAGACAGACTGTGAGAGAGAGGGACAGTGAGAAAGAGGGACTGTGAGAGAGAGGGACAGTGAGAGAGAGGGTCTCAGAGAGAGGGACTGTAGAGAGAGAGGGACAGTGAGAGAGAGGGACTCTGAGAGAGAGGGACTGTGAGAGAGACAGACTGAGAGAGAGAGAGACTGAGAGAGAGAGACTGTGAGAGAGAGAGACTGTGAGAGAGAGGGACTGTGAGAGAGACAGAGAGACTGTGAGAGAGAGAGAGAGACTGTGAGAGAGAGAGACTGTGAGAGAGAGAGAGACTGTGCGAGAGAGACAGACTGTGAGAGAGAGAGAGACTGTGAGAGAGAGAGATAAAGTGAGACTGTGAGAGAGAGAGAGACTGTGAGAGAGAGAGAGACTGTGCGAGAGAGAGAGACTGTGCGAGAGAGAGAGACTGTGCGAGAGAGAGAGACTGTGCGAGAGAGAGAGACTGTGAGAGAGAGAGAGACTGTGAGAGAGAGAGAGACTGTGAGAGAGAGAGATAGAGAGTAGACTGTGGGAGAGAGAAAGAAAAAGATTGTGAGAGAGAGAGACAGTGAGAGAGACTGTAAGAGAGAGAGAGACTGAGAGAGAGAGAGAGAGACTGTGAGAGAGACAGAGAGACTGTGAGAGAGAGAGAGACTGTGCGAGAGAGACAGACTGTGAGAGAGAGAGAGACTGTGAGAGAGAGAGACTGTGAGAGAGAGAGACCGTGAGGGAGAGAATGTGAGAGACAGAGAGGCGGTGAGAGAGAGAGAGAGACAGACGGTGAGAGAGTGAGAGAAACTGTGAGAGAGGGACTGTGAGAGAGGGACTGTGAGAGAGGGACTGTGAGAGGGGACTGTGAGAGAGGGACTGTGAGAGAGAGAGAGACTGTGAGAGAGAGAGGGACTGTGAGAGAAAGAGGGACTGTGAACGAGAGGGACTGTGAACGAGAGGGACTGTGAGAGAGAGACTGTGAGAGAGAGACTGTGAGAGAGAGACTGTGAGAGAGCGAGAGAGAGAGAGAGAGAGACTGGGTGAGAGAGAGAGAGACTGAGACAGAGAGACTGTAAGAGAGAGAGAGAGAGAGACTGTGAGAGAGAGAGACTGTAAGAGAGAGAGAGAGAGAGAGACTGTGAGAAAGAGAGACTGTGAGAGAGAGAGAGACTGTGAGAGACAGAGACTGTAAGAGAGAGAGAGAGACTGTGTGAGAGAGAGAGAGAGACAGAGACTGTGAGGAAGAGAGACTGTGAGAGAGAGAGAGACCGTGAGAGAGAGAATGTGAGAGACAGAGAGGCGGTGAGAGAGAGAGAGACAGACAGTGAGAGAGTGAGACTGTGAGAGAGAGAGACTGTGAGAGAGACAGAGAGACTGTGAGAGAGACAGAGACTGTGCGAGAGAGACAGACTG
>NW_024470790.1:109113-234113 GCF_017639515.1 Carcharodon carcharias | reverse complement strand
GTGAGAGAGAGACTGTAAGAGAAACTGTGAGAGAGAGTGAGACTGTGAGCGAGAGAGAGAGAGAGAGAAACTGTGAGAGAAAGGGAGACTGTGAGAGAGAGAGAGAGAGACTGCAATAGAAAGAGAGTCTGTGAGAGAGAGAGAAAGTGTGAGAAAGAGATTATGTGAGAGAGAGGAGAGACGGTGTAAGAGAGAGAGAGGTGTGAGAGAGAGAGAGGGATACTGAGAGAGATAGACTGTGAGAGGGTGAGAGATTGTGAGAGAGAGAGACTGAGAGAGGCTGAGAGAGAGACACTATCTGAGAGAAAGACAGACTGTGAGAGAGACAGAGAGATAAACTGAGAGAGAGAGACAGACGGTATGAAAGAGAGAGACTGAGAGAGAGAGAGAGACACTGTGAGAGGGAGAGACTGTGAGAGAGAAGACTGTGAGAGAGAGAGACTGTGAGAGAGAGAGACTGTGAGAGAGAGAGACTGTGAGAGAGAGAGAGACTGTGAGAGAAAGAGAGACTGTTAGAGAAAGAAGACTGTGAGAGAGAGATAAAGTGAGACTGTGAGAGAGAGAGACTGTGAGAGAGAGAGAGACTGTGAGAGAGAGAGACACTATGAGAGAGAGAGACTGTGAGAGAGAGAGACTGTGAGAGAGAGAGACAGTGAGAGAGAGAGAGACTGTGAGAGAGAGAGAGACTGTGAGAGAGAGAGAGACTGTGAGAGAGAGAGAGACTGTGAGAGAGAGAGACTGTGAGAGAGAGTAGACTGTGAGAGAGAGAGAGAGTAGACTGTGGGAGAGAGAGAGAAAGAGAAAGATTGTGAGAGAGAGAGAGACAGTGAGAGAGACGGTAAGAGAGAGAGAGACTGTGAGAGAGATAGAGACTGTGAGAGAGAGAGAGACTGTGAGAGAGAGAAAGACAGTGTGAGAGAGAGAGAGGCTGTGAGAGAGAAAGAGTCTGGGAGAGAGAGAGACTGTGAGAGAGAGAGACTGTGAGAGAGAGAGAGACTGTGAGAGAGAGAGAGACTGTGAGAGAGAGAGAGACTGTGAGAGAGAGAGACTGTGAGAGAGAGAGACGGTGAGAGAGAGAGAGAGACTGTGAGAGAGAGGGAGAGACTGTGAGAGAGAGAGAGACTGTGAGAGAGAGAGACTGTGAGAGAGAGAGACTGTGAGAGAGAGAGAGACAGTGTGAGAGAGAGAGAGGCTGTGAGAGAGAGAGACTGTGAGAGAGAGAGAGAGAGACTGTGAGAGAGACAGAGAGAGAGACAGAGAGAGAGACAGAGAGTGAGACAGAGAGTGAGACAGAGAGTGAGACAGAGAGAGAGACTGTTAGAGAAAGAGAGACAATGAGAGAGAAAGAGACTGTGAGAGAGAGACTGTGAGAGAGAGAGACTGTGAGTGAGAGAGAGACAGAGAGAGAGACAGAGAGAGAGACTGTGAGAGAGAGAGAGAGAGACTGTGTGAGAGAGAGAGAGAGAGAGAGACTATGAGAGAGAAAGAGACTGTGAGAGAGAGAGACTGTGAGAGAGAAAGACTGTGAGAGAGAGAGACTGTGAGAGAGAGAGAGACTGTGAGACAGAGAGAGACTGTGAGAGAAAGAGAGACTGTTAGAGAAAGAAGACTGCGGGAGAGAGAGATAAAGTGAGACTGTGAGAGAGAGAGACTGTGAGAGAGAGAGAGACTGTGAGAGAGAGAGAGACTGTGAGAGAGAGAGAGACTGTGAGAGAGAGACTGTGAGAGAGAGAGACTGTGAGAGAGAGAGAGACTGTGAGAGAGAGAGAGACTGTGAGAGAGAGAGAGACTGTGAGAGAGAGACTGTGAGAGAGAGAGACTGTGAGAGAGAGAGAGACTGTGAGAGAGAGAGAGACTGTGAGAGGGAGAGAGACTGTGTGAGAGAGAGACTGTGTGAGAGAGTAGACTGTGAGAGAGAGAGAGAGTAGACTGTGGGAGAGAGAGAGAAAGAGAAAGATTGTGAGAGAGAGAGAGACAGTGAGAGAGACTGTAAGAGAGAGAGAGACTGTGAGAGAGATAGAGACTGTGAGAGAGATAGAGACTGTGAGAGAGAGAGAGACTGTGTGAGAGAGAGAGACTGTGTGAGAGAGAGAGACTGTGTGAGAGAGAGACTGTGTGAGGGAGAGAGACTGTGTGAGAGAGAGAGACTGTGAGAGAGAGATACTGTGTGAGAGAGAGATACTGTGTGAGAGAGAGAGACTGTGAGAGAGAGAGACTGTGTGAGAGAGAGAGACTGTGTGAGAGAGACTGTGTGAGAGAGAGAGACTGTGTGAGAGAGAGACTGTGTGAGAGAGAGACTGTGTGAGAGAGAGAGACTGTGTGAGAGAGAGAGACTGTGTGAGAGAGAGAGACAGTAAGAGAGAAAGAGACTGTAAGAGAGAGACTGTAAGAGAGAGAGAGAGACTGTGAGAGAGAGAGACGTGCGAGACAGAGAGAGACTGTGAGAGAGAGAGACTGTAAGAGAGAGAGAGAGAGACTGGGTGAGAGAGAGAGAGAGACTGGGTGAGAGAGAGAGAGAGACTGGGTGAGAGAGAGAGAGAGACTGGGTGAGAGAGAGAGAGACTGGCTGAGAGAGTGAGAGACTGGGTGAGAGAGTGAGAGACTGTGTGAGAGAGACTGTGTGAGAGAGACTGTGTGAGAGAGACTGTGTGAGTGAGATAGAGAGAGAGAGAGACTGTGTGAGAGAGAGAGAGAAACTGTGAGAGAGAGACTGTAAGAGAGAGAGAGTGTGTAAGAGAGAGAGAGTGCGTAAGAGAGAGAGAGACTGTGAGAGAGAGAGAGACTGTGAGAGAGAGAGAGACTGTGTGTGTGAGAGAGAGAGAGAGAGAGAAAGAGAGAGAATGTGAGAGACAGAGAGGCGGTGAGAGAGAGAGAGACAGACGGTGAGAGAGTGAGAGAGTCTGTGAGAGAGGGACTGTGAGAGAGAGACTGTGAGAGAGAGACTGTGAGAGAGAGACTGTGAGAGAGAGACTGTAAGAGAAACTGTGAGAGAGAGTGAGACTGTGAGCGGGAGAGAGAGAGAGAGAAACTGTGAGAGAAAGGGAGACTGTGAGAGAGAGAGAGAGAGACTGCAATAGAAAGAGAGTCTGTGAGAGAGAGAGAAAGTGTGAGAAAGAGATTATGTGAGAGAGAGAGAGACGGTGTAAGAGAGAGAGAGGTGTGAGAGAGAGAGGGATACTGAGAGAGATAGACTGTGAGAGGGTGAGAGATTGTGAGAGAGAGAGACTGTGAGAGAGTGAGACTGTGAGAGAGAGAGAGACTGTGAGAGAGAGAGAGACTGTGAGAGAGAGAGAGACTGTGAGAGAGAGAGAGACTGTGAGAGAGAGAGACTGTGAGAGAGAGTAGACTGTGAGAGAGAGAGAGAGTAGACTGTGGGAGAGAGAGAGAAAGAGAAAGATTGTGAGAGAGAGAGAGACAGTGAGAGAGACTGTAAGAGAGAGAGAGACTGTGAGAGAGATAGAGACTGTGAGAGAGAGAGAGACTGTGAGAGAGAGAAAGACAGTGTGAGAGAGAGAGAGGCTGTGAGAGAGAAAGAGTCTGGGAGAGAGAGAGACTGTGAGAGAGAGAGACTGTGAGAGAGAGAGAGACTGTGAGAGAGAGAGAGACTGTGAGAGAGAGAGAGACTGTGAGAGAGAGAGACTGTGAGAGAGAGTAGACTGTGAGAGAGAGAGAGAGTAGACTGTGGGAGAGAGAGAGAAAGAGAAAGATTGTGAGAGAGAGAGAGACAGTGAGAGAGACTGTAAGAGAGAGAGAGACTGTGAGAGAGATAGAGACTGTGAGAGAGAGAGAGACTGTGAGAGAGAGAAAGACAGTGTGAGAGAGAGAGAGGCTGTGAGAGAGAAAGTGTCTGGGAGAGAGAGAGACTGTGAGAGAGAGAGACTGTGAGAGAGAGAGAGACTGTGAGAGAGAGAGAGACTGTGAGAGAGAGAGAGACTGTGAGAGAGAGAGAGACTGTGAGAGAGAGAGACTGTGAGAGAGAGAGACGGTGAGAGAGAGAGAGAGACTGTGCGAGAGAGACAGACTGTGAGAGAGAGAGAGACTGTGAGAGAGAGGGACAGTGAGAGAGAGGGACTGTGAGAGAGAGGGACAGTGAGAGAGAGGGACTCAGAGAGAGGGACTGTGAGAGAGAGGGACTGTGAGAGAGAGGGACAGTGAGAGAGAGGGACTCTGAGAGAGAGGGACTCTGAGAGAGAGGGACTGTGAGAGAGACAGACTGAGAGAGAGAGAGACTGTGAGAGAGAGAGACTGTGAGAGAGAGGGACTGTGAGAGAGACAGAGAGACTGTGAGAGAGAGAGAGAGACTGTGAGAGAGAGAGACTGTGAGAGAGAGAGAGACTGTGCGAGAGAGACAGACTGTGAGAGAGAGAGACTGTGAGAGAGAGAGATAAAGTGAGACTGTGAGAGAGAGAGAGACTGTGAGAGAGAGAGAGACTGTGAGAGAGAGAGAGACTGTGCGAGAGAGAGAGACTGTGCGGGAGAGAGAGACTGTGCGAGAGAGAGAGACTGTGCGAGAGAGAGAGACTGTGCGAGAGAGAGAGACTGTGCGAGAGAGAGAGACTGTAAGAGAGAGAGAGACTGTGCGAGAGAGAGAGACTGTGAGAGAGAGAGAGACTGTGAGAGAGAGAGAGACTGTGAGAGAGACAGAGAGACTGTGAGAGAGAGAGACTGTGCGAGAGAGACAGACTGTGAGTGAGAGAGAGACTGTGAGAGAGAGAGACTGTGAGAGAGAGAGAGACTGTGAGAGAGAGAGAGACTGTGAGAGAGAGAGATAAATTGAGACTGTGAGAGAGAGAGAGACTGTGAGAGAGATAGAGACTGTGAGAGAGAGAGAGAGACTGTGCGAGAGAGACTGTGAGAGAGAGAGAGACTGTGAGAGAGAGAGAGACTGTGAGAGAGAGAGACTGTGCGAGAGAGACAGACTGTGAGAGAGAGAGAGACTGTGAGAGAGAGAGAGACTGTGAGAGAGAGGGACAGTGAGAGAGAGGGACTGTGAGAGAGAGGGACAGTGAGAGAGAGGGACTCAGAGAGACGGACTGTGAGAGAGAGGGACTGTGAGAGAGAGGGACAGTGAGAGAGAGGGACTCTGAGAGAGAGGGACTGTGAGAGAGAGGGACTGTGAGAGAGACAGACTGAGAGAGAGAGAGACTGTGAGAGAGAGAGAGACTGTGAGAGAGAGGGACTGTGAGAGAGAGGGACTGTGAGAGAGACAGAGAGACTGTGAGAGAGAGAGAGAGACTGTGAGAGAGAGAGACTGTGAGAGAGAGAGAGACTGTGTGAGAGAGACAGACTGTGAGAGAGAGAGAGACTGTGAGAGAGAGAGATAAAGTGAGACTGTGAGAGAGAGAGACTGTGAGAGAGAGAGAGACTGTGCGAGAGAGAGAGACTGTGCGAGAGAGAGAGACTGTGCGAGAGAGAGAGACTGTGCGAGAAAGAGAGACTGTGCGAGAGAGAGAGACTGTGAGAGAGAGAGAGACTGTGAGAGAGAGAGAGACTGTGAGAGAGAGAGAGAGAGAGTAGACTGTGGGAGAGAGAGAGAAAGAAAAAGATTGTGAGAGAGAGAGACAGTGAGAGAGACTGTAAGAGAGAGAGAGACAGAGAGAGAGAGAGAGACTGTGAGAGAGAGAGACTGTGAGAGAGAGCGAGACAGTGTGAGTGAGAGAGAGGCTGTGTGAGAGAGAGAGGTTGAGAGAGAGAGGCTATGAGAGAGAGAGAGACTGTGAAAGAGACTGTGAGAGCGACAGAGAGACAGAGAGAGAGACAGAGAGAGAGACAGAGAGAGAGACAGAGAGAGAGACAGAGAGAGAGACAGAGAGAGAAACTATTAGAGAAAGAGAGACTATGAGAGAGCAATAGACTGTGAGAGAGAGAGAGAGAGAGACTGTGGGAGAGAGAGAGAAAGAGAAAGATTGTGAGAGAGACAGAGAGAGAGAGACAGTGAGAGACTTTTTGTGACAGAGAGAGAGTGACTGTGAGAGACAGAGAGAGAGACGGTGTGAGAGAGACAGTGTGAGAGAGAGAGACATTGTGAGAGAGAGAGACAGTGTGAAAGAGAGAGACAGTGTGAAAGAGAGAGAGACTGTGAGAGAGAGAGAGGTTGAGAGAGAGAGAGGTTGAGAGAGAGAGAGAGGCTATGAGAGAGAGAGAGACTGTGAGAGAGACAGAGACAGAGACTGTGAGAGAGACAGAGAGAGAGACAGAGATAGAGACTGTTGGAGAAAGAGAGACTATGAGAGAGAAATAGACTGTGAGAGAGAGAGACTGTGAGAGAGAGGGACAGTAAGAGAGAGGGACAGTGAGAGAGAGGGACAGTGACAGAGAGGGACTGTGACAGAGAGGGACTGTGACAGAGAGGGACTGTGAGAGAGAGGGACTGTGAGAGAGAGGGACAGTGACAGAGAGGGACTGTGAGAGAGAGAGAGAGAGAGTAGACTGTGGGAGAGAGAGAGAAAGAAAAAGATTGTGAGAGAGAGAGACAGTGAGAGAGACTGTAAGAGACAGAGAGACAGAGAGAGAGAGAGAGACTGTGAGAGAGAGAGACTGTGAGAGAGAGAGAGACAGTGTGAGTGAGAGAGAGGCTGTGTGAGAGAGAGAGGTTGAGAGAGAGAGAGAGGCTATGAGAGAGAGAGAGACTGTGAAAGAGACTGTGAGAGAGACAGAGAGACAGAGAGAGAGACAGAGAGAGAGACAGAGAGAGAGACAGAGAGAGAGACAGAGAGAGAAACTATTAGAGAAAGAGAGACTATGAGAGAGAAATAGACTGTGAGAGAGAGAGAGACTGTGAGAGAGAGAGAGAGAGAGAGACTGTGGGAGAGAGAGAGAAAGAGAAAGATTGTGAGAGAGACAGAGAGAGAGAGACAGTGAGAGACTTTTTGTGACAGAGAGAGAGTGACTGTGAGAGACAGAGAGAGAGACGGTGAGAGAGAGAGACAGTGTGAGAGAGAGAGACAGTGTGAAAGAGAGAGAGACTGTGAGAGAGAGAGAGGTTGAGAGAGAGAGAGGTTGAGAGAGAGAGAGAAGCTATGAGAGAGAGAGAGAGACTGTGAGAGAGACAGAGACAGAGACTGTGAGAGAGACAGAGAGAGAGACAGAGATAGAGACTGTTGGAGAAAGAGAGACTATGAGAGAGAAATAGACTGTGAGAGAGAGAGACTGTGAGAGAGAGGGACAGTGAGAGAGAGGGACAGTGACAGAGGGACAGTGACAGAGAGGGACTGTGACAGAGAGGGACTGTGACAGAGAGGGACTGTGAGAGAGAGGGACAGTGACAGAGAGGGACTGTGAGAGAGACGGACTGTGAGAGAGAGAGACTGTGAGAGAGAGAGACTGTGAGAGAGAGAGACTGTGAGAGAGACAGAGAGAGACAGAGAGAGAGACTGTAAGAGAGAGAGAGACTGTGAGAGAGAGATGGTGAGAGAGAGAGAGAGAGAGAGACTGTGAGAGAGAGAGAGACTGAGAGAGAGAGAATGTAAGAGAGAGAGAGACTGTGAGAGAGAGAGAGACTGTGAGAGAGAAAGAGACGGTGAGAGACAGAGAGAGAAACTGAGAGAGAGAGACTGTAAGAGAGAGCGCGAGACTGTGAGAGAGCGAGACACTGTGAGAGAGAGAGCGAGACACTGTGTGAGAGAGAGAGACTGTGCGAGAGAGATACTGTGTGAGAGAGAGAGACTGTGTGAGAGAGAGAGACTGTGTGAGAGAGAGAGACTGTGTGAGAGAGAGACTGTGTGAGAGAGAGACTGTGTGAGAGAGAGAGACTGTGTGAGAGAGAGAGACTGTGAGAGAGAGATACTGTGTGAGAGAGAGATACTGTGTGAGAGAGAGAGACTGTGTGAGAGAGAGAGACTGTAAGAGAGAAAGAGACTGTAAGAGAGAGAGAGACTGTAAGAGAGAGAGAGACTGTGAGAGAGAGAGAGACGTCAGAGACAGAGAGAGACTGTGAGAGAGAGAGACTGTAAGAGAGAGAGAGAGAGACTGGGTGAGAGAGAGAGAGAGACTGGGTGAGAGAGAGAGAGAGACTGGGTGAGAGAGAGAGAGAGACTGGGTGAGAGAGAGAGAGACTGGCTGAGAGAGTGAGAGACTGGGTGAGAGAGTGAGAGACTGGGTGAGAGAGACTGTGTGAGAGAGACTGTGTGAGAGAGACTGTGTGAGAGAGACTGTGTGAGCGAGATAGAGAGAGAGAGAGACTGTGTGAGAGAGAGAGAGAAACTGTGAGAGAGAGACTGTAAGAGAGAGAGAGTGTGTAAGAGAGAGAGAGAGTGTGTAAGAGAGAGAGAGACTGTGAGAGAGAGAGAGACTGTGAGAGAGAGAGAGACTGTGTATGTGTGAGAGAGAAAGAGAGAGAATGTGAGAGACAGAGAGGCGGTGAGAGAGAGAGAGACAGACGGTGAGAGAGTGACAGAGTCTGTGAGAGAGGGACTGTGAGAGAGAGACTGTGAGAGAGAGACTGTGAGAGAGAGACTGTGAGAGAGAGACTGTAAGAGAAACTGTGAGAGAGAGAGTGAGACTGTGAGCGAGAGAGAGAGAGAGAGAGAGAGAGAAACTGTGAGAGAAAGGGAGACTGTGAGAGAGAGAGAGAGAGACTGCATTAGAAAGAGAGTCTGTGAGAGAGAGAGAAAGTGTGAGAAAGAGATTATGTGAGAGAGAGAGAGAGACGGTGTAAGAGAGAGAGAGGTGTGAGAGAGAGAGGGATACTGAGAGAGATAGACTGTGAGAGAGAGAGAGATTGTGAGAGAGAGAGACTGTGAGAGAGGCTGAGAGAGAGAGACTGTTTGAGAGAAAGACAGACTGTGAGAGAGACAGAGAGATAAACTGAGAGAGAGAGACAGACTGTATGAAAGAGAGAGACTGAGAGAGAGAGAGAGACACTGTGAGAGGGAGAGACTGTGAGAGAGAAGACTGTGAGAGAGAGAGACTGTGAGAGAGAGAGACTGTGAGAGAGAGATACTGTGAGAGAGAGAGACTGTGAGAGAGAGAGAGACTGTGAGAGAGAGAGAGACTGTGTGAGAGAGAGAGACTGTGTGAGAGAGAGAGACTGTGTGAGAGAGAGACTGTGTGAGGGAGAGAGACTGTGAGAGAGAGAGAGACTGTGAGAGAGAGATACTGTGTGAGAGAGAGATACTGTGTGAGAGAGAGAGACTGTGAGAGAGAGAGACTGTGTGAGAGAGAGAGAGACTGTGTGAGAGAGAGAGACTGTGTGAGAGAGAGACTGTGTGAGAGAGTAGACTGTGAGAGAGAGAGAGAGTAGACTGTGGGAGAGAGAGAGAAAGAGAAAGATTGTGAGAGAGAGAGAGACAGTGAGAGAGACTGTAAGAGAGAGAGAGACTGTGAGAGAGATAGAGACTGTGAGAGAGATAGAGACTGTGAGAGAGAGAGACTGTGTGAGAGAGAGAGACTGTGTGAGAGAGAGAGACTGTGTGAGAGAGAGACTGTGTGAGGGAGAGAGACTGTGTGAGAGAGAGAGACTGTGAGAGAGAGATACTGTGTGAGAGAGAGATACTGTGTGAGAGAGAGAGACTGTGAGAGAGAGAGACTGTGTGAGAGAGAGAGACTGTGTGAGAGAGAGACTGTGTGAGAGAGAGACTGTGTGAGAGAGAGAGACTGTGTGAGAGAGAGAGACTGTGTGAGAAAGAGAGGCTGTGTGAGAGAGAGACTGTGTGAGAGAGAGAGACTGTAAGAGAGAAAGAGACTGTAAGAGAGAGACTGTAAGAGAGAGAGAGACTGTGAGAGAGAGAGACGTGAGAGACAGAGAGAGACTGTGAGAGAGAGAGACTGTAAGAGAGAGAGAGAGAGACTGGGTGAGAGAGAGAGAGAGACTGGGTGAGAGAGAGAGAGAGACTGGGTGAGAGAGAGAGAGAGACTGGGTGAGAGAGAGAGAGACTGGCTGAGAGAGTGAGAGACTGGCTGAGAGAGTGAGAGACTGTGTGAGAGAGACTGTTTGAGAGAGACTGTGTGAGAGAGACTGTGTGAGTGAGATAGAGAGAGAGAGAGACTGTGTGAGAGAGAGAGAGAAACTGTGAGAGAGAGACTGTAAGAGAGAGAGAGTGTGTAAGAGAGAGAGAGTGCGTAAGAGAGAGAGAGACTGTGAGAGAGAGAGAGACTGTGAGAGAGAGAGAGACTGTGTGTGTGAGAGAGAGAGAGAAAGAGAGAGAATGTGAGAGACAGAGAGGCGGTGAGAGAGAGAGAGACAGACGGTGAGAGAGTGAGAGAGTCTGTGAGAGAGGGACTGTGAGAGAGAGACTGTGAGAGAGAGACTGTGAGAGAGAGACTGTGAGAGAGAGACTGTAAGAGAAACTGTGAGAGAGAGTGAGACTGTGAGCGAGAGAGAGAGAGAGAGAAACTGTGAGAGAAAGGGAGACTGTGAGAGAGAGAGAGAGACTGCAATAGAAAGAGAGTCTGTGAGAGAGAAAGTGTGAGAAAGAGATTATGTGAGAGAGAGAGAGAGACGGTGTAAGAGAGAGAGAGGTGTGAGAGAGAGAGGGATACTGAGAGAGATAGACTGTGAGAGGGTGAGAGATTGTGAGAGAGAGAGACTGTGAGAGAGGCTGAGAGAGAGACACTGTCTGAGAGAAAGACAGACTGTGAGAGAGACAGAGAGATAAACTGAGAGAGAGAGACAGACGGTATGAAAGAGAGAGACTGAGAGAGAGAGAGAGACACTGTGAGAGGGAGAGACTGTGAGAGAGAAGACTGTGAGAGAGAGAGACTGTGAGAGAGAGAGACTGTGAGAGAGAGAGACTGTGAGAGAGAGAGACTGTGAGAGAGAGAGAGACTGTGAGAGAAAGAGAGACTGTTAGAGAAAGAAGACTGTGAGAGAGAGATAAAGTGAGACTGTGAGAGAGAGAGACTGTGAGAGAGAGAGAGACTGTGAGAGAGAGAGACACTATGAGAGAGAGAGACTGTGAGAGAGAGAGACAGTGAGAGAGAGAGACTGTGAGAGAGAGAGAGACTGTAAGAGAGAGAGAGACTGTGAGAGAGAGAGACTGTGAGAGAGAGTAGACTGTGAGAGAGAGAGAGAGTAGACTGTGGGAGAGAGAGAGAGACTGAGAGAGAGAGAGAGACTGTGAGAGAGAGAGACTGTGAGAGAGAGTAGACTGTGAGAGAGAGAGAGAGTAGACTATGGGAGAGAGAGAGAATGAGAAAGATTGTGAGAGAGAGAGAGACAGTGAGAGAGACTGTAGGAGAGAGAGAGACTGTGAGAGAGATAGAGACTGTGAGAGAGAGAGAGACTGTGAGAGAGAGAAAGACAGTGTGAGAGAGAGAGAGGCTGTGAGAGAGAAAGAGGCTGTGAGAGAGAGAGACTGTGAGGGAGAGAGACTGTGAGAGAGAGAGACTGTGAGAGAGAGAGAGACTGTGAGAGAGAGAGAGACTGTGAGAGAGAGAGACTGTGAGAGAGAGAGACGGTGAGAGAGAGAGAGAGACTGTGAGAGAGAGAGAGAGACTGTGAGAGAGAGAGAGAGACTGTGAGAGAGAGAGAGACTGTGAGAGAGAGAGACTGTGAGAGAGAGAGACTGTGAGAGAGAGAGAGACAGTGTGAGAGAGAGAGAGGCTGTGAGAGAGAGAGAGGTTGAGAGAGAGAGAGGTTGAGAGAGAGAGAGAGGCTATGAGAGAGAGAGACTATGAGAGAGAGAGAGAGAGACTGTGAGAGAGACAGAGAGAGAGACAGAGAGAGAGACAGAGAGTGAGACAGAGAGTGAGACAGAGAGTGAGACAGAGAGACTGTTAGAGAAAGAGAGACAATGAGAGAGAAAGAGACTGTGAGAGAGAGACTCTGAGAGAGAGAGACTGTGAGTGAGAGAGAGAGAGACAGAGAGAGAGACAGAGAGAGAGACTGTGAGAGAGAGAGAGAGAGACTGTGAGAGAGAGAGAGAGAGAGACTATGAGAGAGAAAGAGACTGTGAGAGAGAGAGACTGTGAGAGAGAAAGACTGTGAGAGAGAGAGACTGTGAGAGAAACAGAGAGAGTGACTGTAAGAGAGAGACTGTGAGTGAGAGAGAGAGAGAGACAGAGAGAGAGACAGAGAGAGAGAGAGACTGTGAGAGAGAGAGAGAGAGAGACTGTGAGAGAGAGAGAGACTGTGAGAGAGACTGTTAGAGAGAGACTATGAGAGAGAAAGAGACTGTGAGAGAGTGAGACTGTGATAGAGAGAGACTGAGAGAGAGAGAGACTGTGAGAGAGAGAGAGACTGTGAGAGAGAGAGACTGTGAGAGAGAAAGACTGTGAGAGTGAGAGACTGTGTGAGAGAGACTGTTTGAGAGAGACTGTGTGAGAGAGACTGTGTGAGTGAGATAGAGAGAGAGAGAGACTGTGTGAGAGAGAGAGAGAAACTGTGAGAGAGAGACTGTAAGAGAGAGAGAGTGTGTAAGAGAGAGAGAGTGCGTAAGAGAGAGAGAGACTGTGAGAGAGAGAGAGACTGTGAGAGAGAGAGAGACTGTGTGTGTGAGAGAGAGAGAGAGAGAGAAAGAGAGAGAATGTGAGAGACAGAGAGGCGGTGAGAGAGAGAGAGACAGACGGTGAGAGAGTGAGAGAGTCTGTGAGAGAGGGACTGTGAGAGAGAGACTGTGAGAGAGAGACTGTGAGAGAGAGACTGTGAGAGAGAGACTGTAAGCGAAACTGTGAGAGAGAGTGAGACTGTGAGCGAGAGAGAGAGAGAGAGAAACTGTGAGAGAAAGGGAGACTGTGAGAGAGAGAGAGAGACTGCAATAGAAAGAGAGTCTGTGAGAGAGAGAGAAAGTGTGAGAAAGAGATTATGTGAGAGAGAGAGAGAGACGGTGTAAGAGAGAGAGAGGTGTGAGAGAGAGAGGGATACTGAGAGAGTGAGACTGTGAGAGGGTGAGAGATTGTGAGAGAGAGAGACTGTGAGAGAGGCTGAGAGAGAGACACTGTCTGAGAGAAAGACAGACTGTGAGAGAGACAGAGAGATAAACTGAGAGTGAGAGACAGACGGTATGAAAGAGAGAGACTGAGAGAGAGAGAGAGAAACTGTGAGAGGGAGAGACTGTGAGAGAGAAGACTGTGAGAGAGAGAGACTGTGAGAGAGAGAGACTGTGAGAGAGAGAGACTGTGAGAGAGAGAGACTGTGAGAGAGAGAGAGACTGTGAGAGAAAGAGAGACTGTTAGAGAAAGAAGACTGTGAGAGAGAGATAAAGTGAGACTGTGAGAGAGAGAGACTGTGAGAGAGAGAGAGACTGTGAGAGAGAGAGACACTATGAGAGAGAGAGACTGTGAGAGAGAGAGACAGTGAGAGAGAGAGACTGTGAGAGAGAGAGAGACTCTAAGAGAGAGAGACTGTGAGAGAGAGAGAGACTGTGAGAGAGAGAGAGACTGTGAGAGAGAGAGACTGTGAGAGAGAGTAGACTGTGAGAGAGAGAGAGAGTAGACTGTGGGAGAGAGAGAGAGACTGAGAGAGAGAGAGAGACTGTGAGAGAGAGAGACTGTGAGAGAGAGTAGACTGTGAGAGAGAGAGAGAGTAGACTATGGGAGAGAGAGAGAAAGAGAAAGATTGTGAGAGAGAGAGAGACAGTGAGAGAGACTGTAGGAGAGAGAGAGACTGTGAGAGAGATAGAGACTGTGAGAGAGAGAGAGACTGTGAGAGAGAGAAAGACAGTGTGAGAGAGAGAGAGGCTGTGAGAGAGAAAGAGGCTGTGAGAGAGAGAGACTGTGAGGGAGAGAGACTGTGAGAGAGAGAGACTGTGAGAGAGAGAGAGACTGTGAGAGAGAGAGAGACTGTGAGAGAGAGAGACTGTGAGAGAGAGAGACGGTGAGAGAGAGAGAGAGACTGTGAGAGAGAGAGAGAGACTGTGAGAGAGAGAGAGACTGTGAGAGAGAGAGACTGTGAGAGAGAGAGACTGTGAGAGAGAGAGAGACAGTGTGAGAGAGAGAGAGGCTGTGAGAGAGAGAGAGGTTGAGAGAGAGAGAGGTTGAGAGAGAGAGAGAGGCTATGAGAGAGAGAGACTATGAGAGAGAGAGAGAGAGACTGTGAGAGAGACAGAGAGAGAGACAGAGAGAGAGACAGAGAGTGAGACAGAGAGTGAGACAGAGAGTGAGACAGAGAGAGAGACTGTTAGAGAAAGAGAGAGAGACTGTGAGAGAGAGAGAGAGAGAGACTATGAGAGAGAAAGAGACTGTGAGAGAGAGAGACTGTGAGAGAGAAAGACTGTGAGAGAGAGAGACTGTGAGAGAAACAGAGAGAGTGACTGTAAGAGAGAGACTGTGAGTGAGAGAGAGAGAGAGACAGAGAGAGAGACAGAGAGAGAGAGAGACTGTGAGAGAGAGAGAGAGAGAGAGACTGTGAGAGAGAGAGAGACTGTGAGAGAGACTGTTAGAGAGAGACTATGAGAGAGAAAGAGACTGTGAGAGAGTGAGACTGTGATAGAGAGAGACTGAGAGAGAGAGAGACTGTGAGAGAGAGAGAGACTGTGAGAGAGAGAGAGACTGTGAGAGAGAGAGACTGTGAGAGAGAGAGACTGTGAGAGAGATAGACTGTGAGAAAAACAGAGAGAGAGACTGTAAGAGAGAGAGAGACTGTGAGTGAGAGAGAGACTGTGAGTGAGAGAGAGAGACAGAGAGAGGGATAGAGAGAGAGACAGAGAGAGAGAGAGACAGAGAGAGAGACAGACAGAGAGAGAGAGACTGTGAGAGAGACTGTTAGAGAGAGACTATGAGAGAGAAAGAGACTGTGAGAGAGAAAATGTGAGAGAGAATGTGAGAGAAACAGAGAGAGAGACTGTAAGAGAGAGAGTCTGTGAGTGAGAGAGAGACTGTGAGAGAGAGAGACTGTGAGAGAGACTGTGAGAGAGAGACTATGAGAGAGAAAGAGACTGTGAGAGAGAAAATGTGAGAGAGACTGTGAGAGAAACAGAGAGAGAGACTGTAAGAGAGAGAGAGACTGTAAGAGAGAGAGACGGTAAGAGAGAGAGACGGTAAGAGAGAGAGAGACTAAGAGAGAGAGAGAGACTGTGAGAGAGAGAGATGGTGAGAGACAGAGAGAGAGATGGTGAGAGAGAGAGAGAGAGATGGTGAGAGAGAGAGAGACTGTGAGAGAGAGAGAGAGAGAGACTATGAGAGAGAAAGAGACTGTGAGAGAGAGAGACTGTGAGAGAGACTGTGAGAGAGAGAGAGACTGTGAGAGAGAGAGAGAGAGACTGTGAGAGAGAGAGAGACTGTGAGAGAGACTGTTAGAGAGAGACTATGAGAGAGAAAGAGACTGAGAGAGAGAGACTGTGAGAGAGACTGTTAGAGAGTGACTATGAGAGAGAAAGAGACTGAGAGAGACTGTGAGAGAGACTGTTAGAGAGTGACTATGAGAGAGAAAGAGACTGAGAGAGAGAGACTGTGAGAGAGAGAGACTGTGAGAGAGAGAGACTGAGAGAGAGACTGTGAGAAAAACAGAGAGAGAGACTGTGAGTGAGAGAGAGAGAGAAAGAGAGAGAGAGAGACAGAGAGAGAGAGAGAAAGAGAGAGAGAGAGACAGAGAGAGAGAGAGACAGAGAGAGAGAGAGACAGAGAGAGAGAGACACAGAGAGAGAGAGACACAGAGAGAGAGAGAGAGAGAGACTGTGAGAGAGAGAGAGACTGTGAGAGAGAGAGAGAGACTGTGAGAGAGACTGTTAGAGAGAGACTATGAGAGAGAAAGAGACTGTGAGAGAGAGAGACTGTGAGAGAGAGAGACTGTGAGAGAGAGAGACTGTGAGAGAAACAGAGAGAGAGACTGTAAGAGAGAGAGACTGTGAGTGAGAGAGAGACTGTGAGTGAGAGAGAGAGACAGAGAGAGGGATAGAGAGAGAGACAGAGAGAGAGAGAGACAGAGAGAGAGACAGACAGAGAGAGAGAGACTGTGAGAGAGACTGTTAGAGAGAGACTATGAGAGAGAAAGAGACTGTGAGAGAGAAAATGTGAGAGAGAATGTGAGAGAAACAGAGAGAGAGACTGTAAGAGAGAGAGTCTGTGAGTGAGAGAGAGACTGTGAGAGAGAGAGACTGTGAGAGAGACTGTGAGAGAGAGACTATGAGAGAGAAAGAGACTGTGAGAGAGAAAATGTGAGAGAGACTGTGAGAGAAACAGAGAGAGAGACTGTAAGAGAGAGAGAGACTGTAAGAGAGAGAGACGGTAAGAGAGAGAGACGGTAAGAGAGAGAGAGACTAAGAGAGAGAGAGAGACTGTGAGAGAGAGAGATGGTGAGAGACAGAGAGAGAGATGGTGAGAGAGAGAGAGAGAGATGGTGAGAGAGAGAGAGACTGTGAGAGAGAGAGAGAGAGAGACTATGAGAGAGAAAGAGACTGTGAGAGAGAGAGACTGTGAGAGAGACTGTGAGAGAGAGAGAGACTGTGAGAGAGAGAGAGAGAGACTGTGAGAGAGAGAGAGACTGTGAGAGAGACTGTTAGAGAGAGACTATGAGAGAGAAAGAGACTGAGAGAGAGAGACTGTGAGAGAGACTGTTAGAGAGTGACTATGAGAGAGAAAGAGACTGAGAGAGACTGTGAGAGAGACTGTTAGAGAGTGACTATGAGAGAGAAAGAGACTGAGAGAGAGAGACTGTGAGAGAGAGAGACTGTGAGAGAGAGAGACTGAGAGAGAGACTGTGAGAAAAACAGAGAGAGAGACTGTGAGTGAGAGAGAGAGAGAAAGAGAGAGAGAGAGACAGAGAGAGAGAGAGAAAGAGAGAGAGAGAGACAGAGAGAGAGAGAGACAGAGAGAGAGAGAGACAGAGAGAGAGAGACACAGAGAGAGAGAGACACAGAGAGAGAGAGAGAGAGAGACTGTGAGAGAGAGAGAGACTGTGAGAGAGAGAGAGAGACTGTGAGAGAGACTGTTAGAGAGAGACTATGAGAGAGAAAGAGACTGTGAGAGAGAGAGACTGTGAGAGAGAGAGACTGTGAGAGAGAGAGACTGTGAGAGAAACAGAGAGAGAGACTGTAAGAGAGAGAGACTGTGAGTGAGAGAGAGAGACAGAGAGAGAGAGAGACAGAGAGAGAGAGAGACAGAGAGAGAGACAGAGAGAGGGACAGAGAGAGACAGAGAGAGAGACAGAGAGAGAGACAGAGAGAGAGACAGAGAGAGAGAGAGACTGTGTGAGAGAGACAGACGGTGGGAGAGAGACAGACGGTGGGAGAGAGACAGACGGTGGGAGAGAGTCAGACGGTGGGAGAGAGACAGACGGTGGGAGAGAGACAGACGGTGGGAGAGAGAGAGACGGTGGGAGAGAGACAGACGGTGGGAGAGAGACAGACGGTGGGAGAGAGACAGACGGTGGGAGAGAGGGAGACGGTGGGAGAGTGGGAGACGGTGGGAGAGAGGGAGACGGTGGGAGAGAGAGAAGGTGGGAGACGGTGGGGGAGAGAGAGACGGTGGGAGAGAGGGAGACGGTGGGAGAGAGGGAGATGGTGGGAGAGAGGGAGACGGTGGGAGAGAAGGAGACGGTGGGAGAGAAGGAGACGGTGGGAGACGGTGGGAGAGAGAGAGACGGTGGGAGAGAGGGAGACGGTGGGAGAGAGGGAGACGGTGGGAGAGAGAGAGAAGGTGGGAGACGGTGGGGGAGAGAGAGAGGGTGGGAGAGAGGGAGACGGTGGGAGAGAGGGAGACGGTGGGAGAGAGGGAGACGGTGGGAGAGAGGGAGACGTTGGGAGAGAGGGAGACGGTGGGAGAGAAGGAGACGGTGGGAGACGGTGGGAGAGAGAGAGACGGTGAGAGACTGTGAGAGAGAGACTGTGAGAGAGAGAGAGACGGTGAGAGAGAGAGAGAGACTGTGAGATAGAGAGACTGTGAGAGAGAGAGAGAGACTGTGAGAGAGAGAGAGAGAGACTGTGAGAGAGAGAGAGACTGTGAGAGAGAGAGAAACTGTGAGAGAGAGAGAGACTGTGAGTGAGAGAGAGACTGTGAGAGAGAGAGAGACTGTGGGAGAGAGAGAGACTGTGGGAGAGAGAGACTGTGAGAGAGAGAGGGAGAGACTGAGAGAGAGAGAGAGACTGTGAGAGACTGAGAGAGAGAGAGACTGTAAAAGAGAGAGAGACTGTGAGAGAGAGAGAGACTGTGAGAGAGAGACTGTGAGAGAAAGAGAGACTGTGAGAGAGAGAGAAACTGTGAGAGAGAGAGAGAGAGACTGTGAGAGAGAGAGTGACTGTGAGAGAGACTGTTAGAGAAAGAGAGACTATGAGAGAGAAAGAGACTGAGAGAGAGAGAGAGACTGTGAGAGAGAGAGACTGAGAGAGAGAGAGAGACTGTGAGAGAGAGACTGTGAGAGAGAGAGAGACTGTGAGAGAGAGAGACTGAGAGAGAGAGACTGTGAGAGAGAGAGACTGTGAGAGAGAGAGAGACTGTGAGAGAGAGAGACTGTGAGAGAGACTGTGAGAGAGAGAGACTGTGAGAGAGAGAGACTGTGAGAGAGAGAGACTGTGAGAGAGACTGAGAGAGAGAGAGACTGTGAGAGAGACTGTGAGAGAGAGAGACTGTGAGAGAGACTGTAAGAGAGAGAGACTGTAAGAGAGCGAGATGGTGAGAGAGAGAGAGAGACTGTGTGAGAGATAGGTTGAGAGAGAGAGAGGTTGAGAGAGAGAGAGAGGCTGTGAGAGAGAGAAAGAGACTGTGAGAGAGACAGAGAGACTGTGAGAGAGACAGAGAGACTGTGAGAGAGAGACTGTGTGAGAGACTGTGAAAGAGAGAGAGAGTGTGAGAGAGAGAGAGACTGTCAGAGAGAGAGAGACTGTCAGAGAGAGAGAGACTGTGAGAGAGAAAGAGACTGTGAGAGAGAAAGAGACTGTGAGAGAGAGAGGCAGACTGTGAGAGAGAGACTGTGAGAGAGAGAGAGACTGTGAGAGAGAGAGACAGTGAAAGAGAGAGTCTGTGAAAGAGAGAGGGAGACTGTGAAAGAGAGAGAGAGACTGTGAAAGAGAGAGAGAGAGACTGGGAGAGAGAGAGACTGTGAGAGAGAGAGACTGTGAGAGAGAAAGAGACTGTGAGAGAGAGAGAGAGACTGAGAGAGAGAGAGACTGTGAGAGAGAGAGACTGTGAGAGAGAGAGACTGTGAGAGAGATAGACTGTGAGAGAGAGAGAGAGTGACTGTGAGAGAGAGTGACTGTAAGAGAGAGAGAGTGACTGTGAGAGAGAGAGAGACTGAGAGAGAGAGAAAGACTGTGAGAGAGAGAGAGAATGTGAGAGAGAGAGAGACTGTGAAAGAGAGACTGTGAAAGAGAGAGAGAAACTGTGAAAGAGAGAGAGAGACTGAAAGAGAGAGAGAGACTGTGAAAGAGGGAGAGACTGGGAGAGAGAGAGAGACTGTGAGAGAGAGAGTGACTGTGAGAGAGAGAGTGACTGTGAGAGAGAGAGAGAATGAGAGAGAGAGAGAGTGACTGTGTGAGAGAGAGAGACTGTGGAAGAGAGAGAGATGGTGGGAGAGAGAGAGATGGTGGGAGACAGAGAGATGGTGGGAGAGACAGTGAAACGGTGGGAGAGAGAGAGACGGTGGGAGAGAGAGAGAGAGATGGTGGGGGAGAGAGAGAGAGACGGCGGGAGAGAGAGAGAGAGACGGCGGGAGAGAGAGAGACGGCGGGAGAGAGAGAGACGGTGAGAGAGAAAGAGATGGTGGAAGAGAAGGAGACGGTGGGAGAGAGGGAGACGGTGGGAGAGAGAGAGACGGTGGGAGAGAGAGAGCCGGTGGGAGAGAGGGAGAAGGTGGGAGATGATGGGAGAGAGGGAGACGGTGGGAGAGAGAGAGACGGTGAGAGACTGTGAGAGAGAGACAGTCAGAGAGACTGAGAGAGAGACTGTGAGAGAGAGAGAGACTGTGAGAGAGAGAGAGACTGTGAGAGAGAGACTGTGAGAGAGAGACTGTGAGAGAGAGAGAGAGACTGAGAGAGAGAGAGACTGTGAGAGAGAGAGAGATTGTGAGAGAGAGAGAGATTGTGAGAGACAGAGAGTGACTGTGAGAGAGACTGTTAGAGAAAGAGAGACTATGAGAGAGAGAGAGACTGTGAGAGAGAGAGACTGTGAGAGAGAGAGAGACTGTGAGAGAGAGAGAGACTGTGAGAGAGAGACTGTGAGAGAGAGACTGTGAGAGAGAGAGAGATTGTGAGAGAGAGAGAGATTGTGAGAGACAGAGAGTGACTGTGAGAGAGACTGTTAGAGAAAGAGAGACTAAGAGAGAGAGAGAGACTGTGAGAGAGAGAGACTGTGAGAGAGAGAGACTGTGAGAGAGAGAGCCTGTGATAGAGAGAGCCTGTAAGAGAGCGAGATGGTGAGAGAGAGAGAGACTGTGAGAGAGAGAGAGAGAGACTGTGAGAGAGAGTAGACTGTGAGAGAGAGAGAGAGTAGACTGTGGGAGAGAGAGAGAAAGAGAAAGATTGTGAGAGAGAGAGAGACAGTGAGAGAGACTGTAGGAGAGAGAGAGACTGTGAGAGAGATAGAGACTGTGAGAGAGAGAAAGACAGTGTGAGAGAGAGAGAGGCTGTGAGAGAGAAAGAGGCTGTGAGAGAGAGAGACTGTGAGAGAGAGAGACTGTGAGAGAGAGAGAGACTGGGAGAGAGAGAGAGACTGTGAGAGAGAGAGACTGTGAGAGAGAGAGACGGTGAGAGAGAGAGAGAGACTGTGAGAGAGAGAGAGAGACTGTGAGAGAGAGAGAGAGACTGTGAGAGAGAGAGAGACTGTGAGAGAGAGAGAGACTGTGAGAGAGAGAGACTGTGAGAGAGAGAGACTGTGAGAGAGAGAGAGACAGTGTGAGAGAGAGAGAGGCTGTGAGAGAGAGAGAGGTTGAGAGAGAGAGAGGTTGAGAGAGAGAGAGAGGATATGAGAGAGAGAGACTATGAGAGAGAGAGAGAGAGACTGTGAGAGAGACAGAGAGAGAGACAGAGAGAGAGACAGAGAGTGAGACAGAGAGTGAGACAGAGAGTGAGACAGAGAGAGAGACTGTTAGAGAAAGAGAGACAATGAGAGAGAAAGAGACTGTGAGAGAGAGACTCTGAGAGAGAGAGACTGTGAGTGAGAGAGAGAGAGACAGAGAGAGAGACAGAGAGAGAGACTGTGAGAGAGAGAGAGAGACTGTGAGAGAGAGAGAGAGAGAGACTATGAGAGAGAAAGAGACTGTGAGAGAGAGAGACTGTGAGAGAGAAAGACTGTGAGAGAGAGAGACTGTGAGAGAAACAGAGAGAGTGACTGTAAGAGAGAGACTGTGAGTGAGAGAGAGAGAGACAGAGAGAGAGACAGAGAGAGAGAGAGACTGTGAAAGAGAGAGAGAGAGAGACTGTGAGAGAGAGAGAGACTGTGAGAGAGACTGTTAGAGAGAGACTATGAGAGAGAAAGAGACTGTGAGAGAGTGAGACTGTGATAGAGAGAGACTGAGAGAGAGAGAGACTGTGAGAGAGAGAGAGACTGTGAGAGAGAGAGACTGTGAGAGAGAGAGACTGTGAGAGAGATAGACTGTGAGAAAAACAGAGAGAGAGACTGTAAGAGAGAGAGAGACTGTGAGTGAGAGAGAGACTGTGAGTGAGAGAGAGAGACAGAGAGAGGGATAGAGAGAGAGACAGACAGAGAGAGAGAGACTGTGAGAGAGACTGTTAGAGAGAGACTATGAGAGAGAAAGAGACTGTGAGAGAGAAAATGTGAGAGAGAATGTGAGAGAAACAGAGAGAGAGACTGTAAGAGAGAGAGTCTGTGAGTGAGAGAGAGACTGTGAGAGAGAGAGACTGTGAGAGAGACTGTGAGAGAGAGACTATGAGAGAGAAAGAGACTGTGAGAGAGAAAATGTGAGAGAGACTGTGAGAGAAACAGAGAGAGAGACTGTAAGAGAGAGAGAGACTGTAAGAGAGAGAGACGGTAAGAGAGAGAGACGGTAAGAGAGAGAGAGACTAAGAGAGAGAGAGAGACTGTGAGAGAGAGAGATGGTGAGAGACAGAGAGAGAGATGGTGAGAGAGAGAGAGAGAGATGGTGAGAGAGAGAGAGACTGTGAGAGAGAGAGAGAGAGAGACTATGAGAGAGAAAGAGACTGTGAGAGAGAGAGACTGTGAGAGAGACTGTGAGAGAGAGAGAGACTGTGAGAGAGAGAGAGAGAGACTGTGAGAGAGAGAGAGACTGTGAGAGAGACTGTTAGAGAGAGACTATGAGAGAGAAAGAGACTGAGAGAGAGAGACTGTGAGAGAGACTGTTAGAGAGTGACTATGAGAGAGAAAGAGACTGAGAGAGACTGTGAGAGAGACTGTTAGAGAGTGACTATGAGAGAGAAAGAGACTGAGAGAGAGAGACTGTGAGAGAGAGAGACTGTGAGAGAGAGAGACTGAGAGAGAGACTGTGAGAAAAACAGAGAGAGAGACTGTGAGTGAGAGAGAGAGAGAAAGAGAGAGAGAGAGACAGAGAGAGAGAGAGAAAGAGAGAGAGAGAGACAGAGAGAGAGAGAGACAGAGAGAGAGAGACACAGAGAGAGAGAGACACAGAGAGAGAGAGAGAGAGAGACTGTGAGAGAGAGAGAGACTGTGAGAGAGAGAGAGAGACTGTGAGAGAGACTGTTAGAGAGAGACTATGAGAGAGAAAGAGACTGTGAGAGAGAGAGACTGTGAGAGAGAGAGACTGTGAGAGAGAGAGACTGTGAGAGAAACAGAGAGAGAGACTGTAAGAGAGAGAGACTGTGAGTGAGAGAGAGAGACAGAGAGAGAGAGAGACAGAGAGAGAGAGAGACAGAGAGAGAGACAGAGAGAGGGACAGAGAGAGACAGAGAGAGAGACAGAGAGAGAGACAGAGAGAGAGACAGAGAGAGAGAGAGACTGTGTGAGAGAGACAGACGGTGGGAGAGAGACAGACGGTGGGAGAGAGTCAGACGGTGGGAGAGAGACAGACGGTGGGAGAGAGACAGACGGTGGGAGAGAGAGAGACGGTGGGAGAGAGACAGACGGTGGGAGAGAGACAGACGGTGGGAGAGAGACAGACGGTGGGAGAGAGGGAGACGGTGGGAGAGAGGGAGACGGTGGGAGAGAGGGAGACGGTGGGAGAGAGAGAAGGTGGGAGACGGTGGGGGAGAGAGAGACGGTGGGAGAGAGGGAGACGGTGGGAGAGAGGGAGATGGTGGGAGAGAGGGAGACGGTGGGAGAGAAGGAGACGGTGGGAGAGAAGGAGACGGTGGGAGACGGTGGGAGAGAGAGAGACGGTGGGAGAGAGGGAGACGGTGGGAGAGAGGGAGACGGTGGGAGAGAGAGAGAAGGTGGGAGACGGTGGGGGAGAGAGAGACGGTGGGAGAGAGGGAGACGGTGGGAGAGAGGGAGACGTTGGGAGAGAGGGAGACGGTGGGAGAGAAGGAGACGGTGGGAGACGGTGGGAGAGAGAGAGACGGTGAGAGACTGTGAGAGAGAGACTGTGAGAGAGAGAGAGACTGTGAGAGAGAGAGAGAGACTGTGAGATAGAGAGAGAGACTGTGAGAGAGAGAGAGAGAGACTGTGAGAGAGAGAGAGACTGTGAGAGAGAGAGAAACTGTGAGAGAGAGAGAGACTGTGAGGGAGAGAGAGAGTGTGAGAGAGAGAGAGACTGTGTGAGAGAGAGAGACTGTGTGAGAGAGAGACTGTGAGAGAGAGAGGGAGAGACTGAGAGAGAGAGAGACTGTGAGAGACTGAGAGAGAGAGAGACTGTAAAAGAGAGAGAGACTGTGAGAGAGAGAGAGACTGTGAGAGAGAGACTGTGAGAGAAAGAGAGACTGTGAGAGAGAGAGAGACTGTGAGAGAGAGAGAGAGAGACTGTGAGAGAGAGAGTGACTGTGAGAGAGACTGTTAGAGAAAGAGAGACTATGAGAGAGAAAGAGACTGAGAGAGAGAGAGAGACTGTGAGAGAGAGAGACTGAGAGAGAGAGAGAGACTGTGAGAGAGAGACTGTGAGAGAGAGAGAGACTGTGAGAGAGAGAGACTGAGAGAGAGAGACTGTGAGAGAGAGAGACTGTGAGAGAGAGAGAGACTGTGAGAGAGACTGTGAGAGAGACTGTGAGAGAGAGAGACTGTGAGAGAGAGAGACTGTGAGAGAGAGAGACTGTGAGAGAGACTGAGAGAGAGAGAGACTGTGAGAGAGACTGTGAGAGAGAGAGACTGTGAGAGAGACTGTAAGAGAGAGAGACTGTAAGAGAGCGAGATGGTGAGAGAGAGAGAGAGACTGTGTGAGAGATAGGTTGAGAGAGAGAGAGGTTGAGAGAGAGAGAGAGGCTGTGAGAGAGAGAAAGAGACTGTGAGAGAGACAGAGAGACTGTGAGAGAGACAGAGAGACTGTGAGAGAGAGACTGTGTGAGAGACTGTGAAAGAGAGAGAGAGTGTGAGAGAGAGAGAGACTGTCAGAGAGAGAGAGACTGTCAGAGAGAGAGAGACTGTGAGAGAGAAAGAGACTGTGAGAGAGAAAGAGACTGTGAGAGAGAGAGGCAGACTGTGAGAGAGAGACTGTGAGAGAGAGAGAGACTGTGAGAGAGAGAGACAGTGAAAGAGAGAGTCTGTGAAAGAGAGAGGGAGACTGTGAAAGAGAGAGAGAGACTGTGAAAGAGAGAGAGAGAGACTGGGAGAGAGAGAGACTGTGAGAGAGAGACTGTGAGAGAGAAAGAGACTGTGAGAGAGAGAGAGAGACTGAGAGAGAGAGAGACTGTGAGAGAGAGAGACTGTGAGAGAGAGAGACTGTGAGAGAGATAGACTGTGAGAGAGAGAGAGAGTGACTTTGAGAGAGAGTGACTGTAAGAGAGAGAGAGTGACTGTGAGAGAGAGAGAGACTGAGAGAGAGAGAAAGACTGTGAGAGAGAGAGAGAATGTGAGAGAGAGAGAGACTGTGAAAGAGAGACTGTGAAAGAGAGAGAGAAACTGTGAAAGAGAGAGAGAGACTGAAAGAGAGAGAGAGACTGTGAAAGAGGGAGAGACTGGGAGAGAGAGAGAGACTGTGAGAGAGAGAGTGACTGTGAGAGAGAGAGTGACTGTGAGAGAGAGAGAGAATGAGAGAGAGAGAGAGTGACTGTGTGAGAGAGAGAGACTGTGGAAGAGAGAGAGATGGTGGGAGAGAGAGAGATGGTGGGAGACAGAGAGATGGTGGGAGAGACAGTGAAACGGTGGGAGAGAGAGAGACGGTGGGAGAGAGAGAGAGAGATGGTGGGGGAGAGAGAGAGAGACGGCGGGAGAGAGAGAGAGAGACGGCGGGAGAGAGAGAGACGGCGGGAGAGAGAGAGACGGTGAGAGAGAAAGAGATGGTGGAAGAGAAGGAGACGGTGGGAGAGAGGGAGACGGTGGGAGAGAGAGAGACGGTGGGAGAGAGAGAGCCGGTGGGAGAGAGGGAGAAGGTGGGAGATGGTGGGAGAGAGGGAGACGGTGGGAGAGAGAGAGACAGTGAGAGACTGTGAGAGAGAGACAGTCAGAGAGACTGAGAGAGAGACTGTGAGAGAGAGAGAGACTGTGAGAGAGAGAGAGACTGTGAGAGAGAGACTGTGAGAGAGAGACAGTGAGAGAGAGAGAGAGACTGAGAGAGAGAGAGACTGTGAGAGAGAGAGAGATTGTGAGAGAGAGAGAGATTGTGAGAGACAGAGAGTGACTGTGAGAGAGACTGTTAGAGAAAGAGAGACTATGAGAGAGAGAGAGACTGTGAGAGAGAGAGACTGTGAGAGAGAGAGAGACTGTGAGAGAGAGAGAGACTGTGAGAGAGAGAGAGACTGTGAGAGAGAGACTGTGAGAGAGAGACTGTGAGAGAGAGAGAGACTGAGAGAGAGAGAGACTGTGAGAGAGAGAGAGATTGTGAGAGAGAGAGAGATTGTGAGAGACAGAGAGTGACTGTGAGAGAGACTGTTAGAGAAAGAGAGACTAAGAGAGAGAGAGAGACTGTGAGAGAGAGAGACTGTGAGAGAGAGAGCCTGTGATAGAGAGAGCCTGTAAGAGAGCGAGATGGTGAGAGAGAGAGAGACTGTGAGAGAGAGAGAGAGAGACTGTGAGAGAGAGTAGACTGTGAGAGAGAGAGAGAGTAGACTGTGGGAGAGAGAGAGAAAGAGAAAGATTGTGAGAGAGAGAGAGACAGTGAGAGAGACTGTAGGAGAGAGAGAGACTGTGAGAGAGATAGAGACTGTGAGAGAGAGAGAGACTGTGAGAGAGAGAAAGACAGTGTGAGAGAGAGAGAGGCTGTGAGAGAGAAAGAGGCTGTGAGAGAGAGAGACTGTGAGAGAGAGAGACTGTGAGAGAGAGAGACTGTGAGAGAGAGAGAGACTGTGAGAGAGAGAGAGACTGTGAGAGAGAGAGACTGTGAGAGAGAGAGACGGTGAGAGAGAGAGAGAGACTGTGAGAGAGAGAGAGAGACTGTGAGAGAGAGAGAGAGACTGTGAGAGAGAGAGAGACTGTGAGAGAGAGAGACTGTGAGAGAGAGAGACTGTGAGAGAGAGAGAGACAGTGTGAGAGAGAGAGAGGCTGTGAGAGAGAGAGAGGTTGAGAGAGAGAGAGGTTGAGAGAGAGAGAGAGGCTATGAGAGAGAGAGACTATGAGAGAGAGAGAGAGAGACTGTGAGAGAGACAGAGAGAGAGACAGAGAGAGAGACAGAGAGTGAGACAGAGAGTGAGACAGAGAGTGAGACAGAGAGAGAGACTGTTAGAGAAAGAGAGACAATGAGAGAGAAAGAGACTGTGAGAGAGAGACTCTGAGAGAGAGAGACTGTGAGTGAGAGAGAGAGAGACAGAGAGAGAGACAGAGAGAGAGACTGTGAGAGAGAGAGAGAGAGACTGTGAGAGAGAGAGAGAGAGAGACTATGAGAGAGAAAGAGACTGTGAGAGAGAGAGACTGTGAGAGAGAAAGACTGTGAGAGAGAGAGACTGTGAGAGAAACAGAGAGAGTGACTGTAAGAGAGAGACTGTGAGTGAGAGAGAGAGAGAGACAGAGAGAGAGACAGAGAGAGAGAGAGACTGTGAGAGAGAGAGAGAGAGAGAGACTGTGAGAGAGAGAGAGACTGTGAGAGAGACTGTTAGAGAGAGACTATGAGAGAGAAAGAGACTGTGAGAGAGTGAGACTGTGATAGAGAGAGACTGAGAGAGAGAGAGACTGTGAGAGAGAGAGAGACTGTGAGAGAGAGAGACTGTGAGAGAGAGAGACTGTGAGAGAGATAGACTGTGAGAAAAACAGAGAGAGAGACTGTAAGAGAGAGAGAGACTGTGAGTGAGAGAGAGACTGTGAGTGAGAGAGAGAGACAGAGAGAGGGATAGAGAGAGAGACAGAGAGAGAGAGAGACAGAGAGAGAGACAGACAGAGAGAGAGAGACTGTGAGAGAGACTGTTAGAGAGAGACTATGAGAGAGAAAGAGACTGTGAGAGAGAAAATGTGAGAGAGAATGTGAGAGAAACAGAGAGAGAGACTGTAAGAGAGAGAGTCTGTGAGTGAGAGAGAGACTGTGAGAGAGAGAGACTGTGAGAGAGACTGTGAGAGAGAGACTATGAGAGAGAAAGAGACTGTGAGAGAGAAAATGTGAGAGAGACTGTGAGAGAAACAGAGAGAGAGACTGTAAGAGAGAGAGAGACTGTAAGAGAGAGAGACGGTAAGAGAGAGAGACGGTAAGAGAGAGAGAGACTAAGAGAGAGAGAGAGACTGTGAGAGAGAGAGATGGTGAGAGACAGAGAGAGAGATGGTGAGAGAGAGAGAGAGAGATGGTGAGAGAGAGAGAGACTGTGAGAGAGAGAGAGAGAGAGACTATGAGAGAGAAAGAGACTGTGAGAGAGAGAGACTGTGAGAGAGACTGTGAGAGAGAGAGAGACTGTGAGAGAGAGAGAGAGAGACTGTGAGAGAGACTGTTAGAGAGAGACTATGAGAGAGAAAGAGACTGAGAGAGAGAGACTGTGAGAGAGACTGTTAGAGAGTGACTATGAGAGAGAAAGAGACTGAGAGAGACTGTGAGAGAGACTGTTAGAGAGTGACTATGAGAGAGAAAGAGACTGAGAGAGAGAGACTGTGAGAGAGAGAGACTGTGAGAGAGAGAGACTGAGAGAGAGACTGTGAGAAAAACAGAGAGAGAGACTGTGAGTGAGAGAGAGAGAGAAAGAGAGAGAGAGAGACAGAGAGAGAGAGAGAAAGAGAGAGAGAGAGACAGAGAGAGAGAGAGACAGAGAGAGAGAGAGACAGAGAGAGAGAGACACAGAGAGAGAGAGACACAGAGAGAGAGAGAGAGAGAGACTGTGAGAGAGAGAGAGACTGTGAGAGAGAGAGAGAGACTGTGAGAGAGACTGTTAGAGAGAGACTATGAGAGAGAAAGAGACTGTGAGAGAGAGAGACTGTGAGAGAGAGAGACTGTGAGAGAGAGAGACTGTGAGAGAAACAGAGAGAGAGACTGTAAGAGAGAGAGACTGTGAGTGAGAGAGAGAGACAGAGAGAGAGAGAGACAGAGAGAGAGAGAGACAGAGAGAGAGAGAGACAGAGAGAGAGACAGAGAGAGGGACAGAGAGAGACAGAGAGAGAGACAGAGAGAGAGACAGAGAGAGAGACAGAGAGAGAGACAGAGAGAGAGAGAGACTGTGTGAAAGAGACAGACGGTGGGAGAGAGACAGACGGTGGGAGAGAGACAGACGGTGGGAGAGAGTCAGACGGTGGGAGAGAGACAGACGGTGGGAGAGAGACAGACGGTGGGAGAGAGAGAGACGGTGGGAGAGAGACAGACGGTGGGAGAGAGACAGACGGTGGGAGAGAGACAGACGGTGGGAGAGAGGGAGACGGTGGGAGAGAGGGAGACGGTGGGAGAGAGGGAGACCGTGGGAGTGAGAGAAGGTGGGAGACGGTGGGGGAGAGAGAGACGGTGGGAGAGAGGGAGACGGTGGGAGAGAGGGAGATGGTGGGAGAGAGGGAGACGGTGGGAGAGAGGGAGACGGTGGGAGAGAAGGAGACGGTGGGAGACGGTGGGAGAGAGAGAGACGGTGGGAGAGAGGGAGACGGTGGGAGAGAGGGAGACGGTGGGAGAGAGAGAGAAGGTGGGAGACGGTGGGGGAGAGAGAGACGGTGGGAGAGAGGGAGACGGTGGGAGAGAGGGAGACGGTGGGAGAGAGGGAGACGGTGGGAGAGAGGGAGACGTTGGGAGAGAGGGAGACGGTGGGAGAGAAGGAGACGGTGAGAGACTGTGAGAGAGAGACTGTGAGAGAGAGAGAGACTGTGAGAGAGAGAGAGAGACTGTGAGATAGAGAGACTGTGAGAGAGAGAGAGAGACTGTGAGAGAGAGAGAGAGAGACTGTGAGAGAGAGAGAGACTGTGAGAGAGAGAGAAACTGTGAGAGAGAGAGAGACTGTGAGGGAGAGAGAGACTGTGAGAGAGAGAGAGACTGTGGGAGAGAGAGAGACTGTGGGAGAGAGAGACTGTGAGAGAGAGAGGGAGAGACTGAGAGAGAGAGAGAGACTGTGAGAGACTGAGAGAGAGAGAGACTGTAAAAGAGAGAGAGACTGTGAGAGAGAGAGAGACTGTGAGAGAGAGACTGTGAGAGAAAGAGAGACTGTGAGAGAGAGAGAGACTGTGAGAGAGAGAGAGAGAGACTGTGAGAGAGAGAGACTGAGAGAGAGAGAGAGACTGTGAGAGAGAGACTGTGAGAGAGAGAGAGACTGTGAGAGAGAGAGACTGAGAGAGAGAGACTGTGAGAGAGAGAGACTGTGAGAGAGAGAGAGACTGTGAGAGAGAGAGACTGTGAGAGAGACTGTGAGAGAGAGAGACTGTGAGAGAGAGAGACTGTGAGAGAGAGAGACTGTGAGAGAGAGAGACTGTGAGAGAGACTGAGAGAGAGAGAGACTGTGAGAGAGACTGTGAGAGAGAGAGACTGTGAGAGAGACTGTAAGAGAGAGAGACTGTAAGAGAGCGAGATGGTGAGAGAGAGAGAGAGACTGTGTGAGAGATAGGTTGAGAGAGAGAGAGGTTGAGAGAGAGAGAGAGGCTGTGAGAGAGAGAAAGAGACTGTGAGAGAGACAGAGAGACTGTGAGAGAGACAGAGAGACTGTGAGAGAAAGACTGTGTGAGAGACTGTGAAAGAGAGAGAGAGTGTGAGAGAGAGAGAGACTGTCAGAGAGAGAGAGACTGTGAGAGAGAAAGAGACTGTGAGAGAGAAAGAGACTGTGAGAGAGAGAGGCAGACTGTGAGAGAGAGACTGTGAGAGAGAGAGACAGTGAAAGAGAGAGTCTGTGAAAGAGAGAGGGAGACTGTGAAAGAGAGAGAGAGACTGTGAAAGAGAGAGAGAGAGACTGGGAGAGAGAGAGACTGTGAGAGAGAGAGACTGTGAGAGAGAAAGAGACTGTGAGAGAGAGAGAGAGACTGAGAGAGAGAGAGACTGTGAGAGAGAGAGACTGTGAGAGAGAGAGACTGTGAGAGAGATAGACTGTGAGAGAGAGAGAGAGTGACTGTGAGAGAGAGTGACTGTAAGAGAGAGAGAGTGACTGTGAGAGAGAGAGAGACTGAGAGAGAGAGAAAGACTGTGAGAGAGAGAGAGAATGTGAGAGAGAGAGAGACTGTGAAAGAGAGACTGTGAAAGAGAGAGAGAAACTGTGAAAGAGAGAGAGAGACTGAAAGAGAGAGAGAGACTGTGAAAGAGGGAGAGACTGGGAGAGAGAGAGAGACTGTGAGAGAGAGAGTGACTGTGAGAGAGAGAGTGACTGTGAGAGAGAGAGAGAATGAGAGAGAGAGAGAGAGTGACTGTGTGAGAGAGAGAGACTGTGTGAGAGAGAGAGATGGTGGGAGAGAGAGAGATGGTGGGAGACAGAGAGATGGTGGGAGAGACAGTGAAACGGTGGGAGAGAGAGAGACGGTGGGAGAGAGAGAGAGAGATGGTGGGGGAGAGAGAGAGAGACGGCGGGAGAGAGAGAGAGAGACAGCGGGAGAGAGAGAGAGAGACGGCGGGAGAGAGAGAGACGGTGAGAGAGAAAGAGATGGTGGAAGAGAAGGAGACGGTGGGAGAGAGGGAGACGGTGGGAGAGAGAGAGACGGTGGGAGAGAGAGAGCCGGTGGGAGAGAGGGAGAAGGTGGGAGATGGTGGGAGAGAGGGAGACGGTGGGAGAGAGAGAGACGGTGAGAGACTGTGAGAGAGAGACAGTCAGAGAGACTGAGAGAGAGACTGTGAGAGAGAGAGAGACTGTGAGAGAGAGAGAGACTGTGAGAGAGAGACTGTGAGAGAGAGACTGTGAGAGAGAGAGAGAGACTGAGAGAGAGAGAGACTGTGAGAGAGAGAGAGATTGTGAGGGAGAGAGAGATTGTGAGAGACAGAGAGTGACTGTGAGAGAGACTGTTAGAGAAAGAGAGACTATGAGAGAGAGAGAGACTGTGAGAGAGAGAGACTGTGAGAGAGAGAGAGACTGTGAGAGAGAGAGAGACTGTGAGAGAGAGACTGTGAGAGAGAGACTGTGAGAGAGAGAGAGACTGAGAGAGAGAGAGACTGTGAGAGAGAGAGAGATTGTGAGAGAGAGAGAGATTGTGAGAGACAGAGAGTGACTGTGAGAGAGACTGTTAGAGAAAGAGAGACTAAGAGAGAGAGAGAGACTGTGAGAGAGAGAGACTGTGAGAGAGAGAGACTGTGAGAGAGAGAGCCTGTGATAGAGAGAGCCTGTAAGAGAGCGAGATGGTGAGAGAGAGAGAGACTGTGAGAGAGAGAGAGAGAGACTGTGAGAGAGAGTAGACTGTGAGAGAGAGAGAGAGTAGACTGTGGGAGAGAGAGAGAAAGAGAAAGATTGTGAGAGAGAGAGAGACAGTGAGAGAGACTGTAGGAGAGAGAGAGACTGTGAGAGAGATAGAGACTGTGAGAGAGAGAAAGACAGTGTGAGAGAGAGAGAGGCTGTGAGAGAGAAAGAGGCTGTGAGAGAGAGAGACTGTGAGAGAGAGAGAGACTGGGAGAGAGAGAGAGACTGTGAGAGAGAGAGACTGTGAGAGAGAGAGACGGTGAGAGAGAGAGAGAGACTGTGAGAGAGAGAGAGAGACTGTGAGAGAGAGAGAGAGACTGTGAGAGAGAGAGAGACTGTGAGAGAGAGAGACTGTGAGAGAGAGAGACTGTGAGAGAGAGAGAGACAGTGTGAGAGAGAGAGAGGCTGTGAGAGAGAGAGAGGTTGAGAGAGAGAGAGGTTGAGAGAGAGAGAGAGGATATGAGAGAGAGAGACTATGAGAGAGAGAGAGAGAGACTGTGAGAGAGACAGAGAGAGAGACAGAGAGAGAGACAGAGAGTGAGACAGAGAGTGAGACAGAGAGTGAGACAGAGAGAGAGACTGTTAGAGAAAGAGAGACAATGAGAGAGAAAGAGACTGTGAGAGAGAGACTCTGAGAGAGAGAGACTGTGAGTGAGAGAGAGAGAGACAGAGAGAGAGACAGAGAGAGAGACTGTGAGAGAGAGAGAGAGAGACTGTGAGAGAGAGAGAGAGAGAGACTATGAGAGAGAAAGAGACTGTGAGAGAGAGAGACTGTGAGAGAGAAAGACTGTGAGAGAGAGAGACTGTGAGAGAAACAGAGAGAGTGACTGTAAGAGAGAGACTGTGAGTGAGAGAGAGAGAGACAGAGAGAGAGACAGAGAGAGAGAGAGACTGTGAGAGAGAGAGAGAGAGAGACTGTGAGAGAGAGAGAGACTGTGAGAGAGACTGTTAGAGAGAGACTATGAGAGAGAAAGAGACTGTGAGAGAGTGAGACTGTGATAGAGAGAGACTGAGAGAGAGAGAGACTGTGAGAGAGAGAGAGTCTGTGAGAGAGAGAGACTGTGAGAGAGAGAGACTGTGAGAGAGATAGACTGTGAGAAAAACAGAGAGAGAGACTGTAAGAGAGAGAGAGACTGTGAGTGAGAGAGAGACTGTGAGTGAGAGAGAGAGACAGAGAGAGGGATAGAGAGAGAGACAGAGAGAGAGAGAGACAGAGAGAGAGACAGACAGAGAGAGAGAGACTGTGAGAGAGACTGTTAGAGAGAGACTATGAGAGAGAAAGAGACTGTGAGAGAGAAAATGTGAGAGAGAATGTGAGAGAAACAGAGAGAGAGACTGTAAGAGAGAGAGTCTGTGAGTGAGAGAGAGACTGTGAGAGAGAGAGACTGTGAGAGAGACTGTGAGAGAGAGACTATGAGAGAGAAAGAGACTGTGAGAGAGAAAATGTGAGAGAGACTGTGAGAGAAACAGAGAGAGAGACTGTAAGAGAGAGAGAGACTGTAAGAGAGAGAGACGGTAAGAGAGAGAGACGGTAAGAGAGAGAGAGACTAAGAGAGAGAGAGAGACTGTGAGAGAGAGAGATGGTGAGAGACAGAGAGAGAGATGGTGAGAGAGAGAGAGAGAGATGGTGAGAGAGAGAGAGACTGTGAGAGAGAGAGAGAGAGACTATGAGAGAGAAAGAGACTGTGAGAGAGAGAGACTGTGAGAGAGACTGTGAGAGAGAGAGAGACTGTGAGAGAGAGAGAGAGAGACTGTGAGAGAGACTGTTAGAGAGAGACTATGAGAGAGAAAGAGACTGAGAGAGAGAGACTGTGAGAGAGACTGTTAGAGAGTGACTATGAGAGAGAAAGAGACTGAGAGAGACTGTGAGAGAGACTGTTAGAGAGTGACTATGAGAGAGAAAGAGACTGAGAGAGAGAGACTGTGAGAGAGAGAGACTGTGAGAGAGAGAGACTGAGAGAGAGACTGTGAGAAAAACAGAGAGAGAGACTGTGAGTGAGAGAGAGAGAGAAAGAGAGAGAGAGAGACAGAGAGAGAGAGAGAAAGAGAGAGAGAGAGACAGAGAGAGAGAGAGACAGAGAGAGAGAGAGACAGAGAGAGAGAGACACAGAGAGAGAGAGACACAGAGAGAGAGAGAGAGAGAGACTGTGAGAGAGAGAGAGACTGTGAGAGAGAGAGAGAGACTGTGAGAGAGACTGTTAGAGAGAGACTATGAGAGAGAAAGAGACTGTGAGAGAGAGAGACTGTGAGAGAGAGAGACTGTGAGAGAGAGAGACTGTGAGAGAAACAGAGAGAGAGACTGTAAGAGAGAGAGACTGTGAGTGAGAGAGAGAGACAGAGAGAGAGAGAGACAGAGAGAGAGAGAGACAGAGAGAGAGACAGAGAGAGGGACAGAGAGAGACAGAGAGAGAGACAGAGAGAGACAGAGAGAGAGACAGAGAGAGAGAGAGACTGTGTGAGAGAGACAGACGGTGGGAGAGAGACAGACGGTGGGAGAGAGACAGATGGTGGGAGAGAGTCAGACGGTGGGAGAGAGACAGACGGTGGGAGAGAGACAGACGGTGGGAGAGAGAGAGACGGTGGGAGAGAGACAGACGGTGGGAGAGAGACAGACGGTGGGAGAGAGACAGACGGTGGGAGAGAGGGAGACGGTGGGAGAGAGGGAGACGGTGGGAGAGAGGGAGACGGTGGGAGAGAGAGAAGGTGGGAGACGGTGGGGGAGAGAGAGACGGTGGGAGAGAGGGAGACGGTGGGAGAGAGGGAGATGGTGGGAGAGAGGGAGACGGTGGGAGAGAAGGAGACGGTGGGAGAGAAGGAGACGGTGGGAGACGGTGGGAGAGAGAGAGACGGTGGGAGAGAGGGAGACGGTGGGAGAGAGGGAGACGGTGGGAGAGAGAGAGAAGGTGGGAGACGGTGGGGGAGAGAGAGACGGTGGGAGAGAGGGAGACGGTGGGAGAGAGGGAGACGTTGGGAGAGAGGGAGACGGTGGGAGAGAAGGAGATGGTGGGAGACGGTGGGAGAGAGAGAGACGGTGAGAGACTGTGAGAGAGAGACTGTGAGAGAGAGAGAGACTGTGAGAGAGAGAGAGAGACTGTGAGATAGAGAGACTGTGAGAGAGAGAGAGAGACTGTGAGAGAGAGAGAGAGAGACTGTGAGAGAGAGAGAGACTGTGAGAGAGAGAGAAACTGTGAGAGAGAGAGAGACTGTGAGGGAGAGAGAGACTGTGAGAGAGAGAGAGACTGTGGGAGAGAGAGAGACTGTGGGAGAGAGAGACTGTGAGAGAGAGAGGGAGAGACTGAGAGAGAGAGAGACTGTGAGAGACTGAGAGAGAGAGAGACTGTAAAAGAGAGAGAGACTGTGAGAGAGAGAGAGACTGTGAGAGAGAGACTGTGAGAGAAAGAGAGACTGTGAGAGAGAGAGAGACTGTGAGAGAGAGAGAGAGAGACTGTGAGAGAGAGAGTGACTGTGAGAGAGACTGTTAGAGAAAGAGAGACTATGAGAGAGAAAGAGACTGAGAGAGAGAGAGAGACTGTGAGAGAGAGAGACTGAGAGAGAGAGAGAGACTGTGAGAGAGAGAGAGAGAGAGACTATGAGAGAGAAAGAGACTGTGAGAGAGAGAGACTGTGAGAGAGAAAGACTGTGAGAGAGAGAGACTGTGAGAGAAACAGAGAGAGTGACTGTAAGAGAGAGACTGTGAGTGAGAGAGAGAGAGAGACAGAGAGAGAGACAGAGAGAGAGAGAGACTGTGAGAGAGAGAGAGAGAGAGAGACTGTGAGAGAGAGAGAGACTGTGAGAGAGACTGTTAGAGAGAGACTATGAGAGAGAAAGAGACTGTGAGAGAGTGAGACTGTGATAGAGAGAGACTGAGAGAGAGAGAGACTGTGAGAGAGAGAGAGACTGTGAGAGAGAGAGACTGTGAGAGAGAGAGACTGTGAGAGAGATAGACTGTGAGAAAAACAGAGAGAGAGACTGTAAGAGAGAGAGAGACTGTGAGTGAGAGAGAGACTGTGAGTGAGAGAGAGAGACAGAGAGAGGGATAGAGAGAGAGACAGAGAGAGAGAGAGACAGAGAGAGAGACAGACAGAGAGAGAGAGACTGTGAGAGAGACTGTTAGAGAGAGACTATGAGAGAGAAAGAGACTGTGAGAGAGAAAATGTGAGAGAGAATGTGAGAGAAACAGAGAGAGAGACTGTAAGAGAGAGAGTCTGTGAGTGAGAGAGAGACTGTGAGAGAGAGAGACTGTGAGAGAGACTGTGAGAGAGAGACTATGAGAGAGAAAGAGACTGTGAGAGAGAAAATGTGAGAGAGACTGTGAGAGAAACAGAGAGAGAGACTGTAAGAGAGAGAGAGACTGTAAGAGAGAGAGACGGTAAGAGAGAGAGACGGTAAGAGAGAGAGAGACTAAGAGAGAGAGAGAGACTGTGAGAGAGAGAGATGGTGAGAGACAGAGAGAGAGATGGTGAGAGAGAGAGAGAGAGATGGTGAGAGAGAGAGAGACTGTGAGAGAGAGAGAGAGAGAGACTATGAGAGAGAAAGAGACTGTGAGAGAGAGAGACTGTGAGAGAGACTGTGAGAGAGAGAGAGACTGTGAGAGAGAGAGAGAGAGACTGTGAGAGAGACTGTTAGAGAGAGACTATGAGAGAGAAAGAGACTGAGAGAGAGAGACTGTGAGAGAGACTGTTAGAGAGTGACTATGAGAGAGAAAGAGACTGAGAGAGACTGTGAGAGAGACTGTTAGAGAGTGACTATGAGAGAGAAAGAGACTGAGAGAGAGAGACTGTGAGAGAGAGAGACTGTGAGAGAGAGAGACTGAGAGAGAGACTGTGAGAAAAACAGAGAGAGAGACTGTGAGTGAGAGAGAGAGAGAAAGAGAGAGAGAGAGACAGAGAGAGAGAGAGAAAGAGAGAGAGAGAGACAGAGAGAGAGAGAGACAGAGAGAGAGAGAGACAGAGAGAGAGAGACACAGAGAGAGAGAGACACAGAGAGAGAGAGAGAGAGAGACTGTGAGAGAGAGAGAGACTGTGAGAGAGAGAGAGAGACTGTGAGAGAGACTGTTAGAGAGAGACTATGAGAGAGAAAGAGACTGTGAGAGAGAGAGACTGTGAGAGAGAGAGACTGTGAGAGAGAGAGACTGTGAGAGAAACAGAGAGAGAGACTGTAAGAGAGAGAGACTGTGAGTGAGAGAGAGAGACAGAGAGAGAGAGAGACAGAGAGAGAGAGAGACAGAGAGAGAGAGAGACAGAGAGAGAGACAGAGAGAGGGACAGAGAGAGACAGAGAGAGAGACAGAGAGAGAGACAGAGAGAGAGACAGAGAGAGAGACAGAGAGAGAGAGAGACTGTGTGAAAGAGACAGACGGTGGGAGAGAGACAGACGGTGGGAGAGAGACAGACGGTGGGAGAGAGTCAGACGGTGGGAGAGAGACAGACGGTGGGAGAGAGACAGACGGTGGGAGAGAGAGAGACGGTGGGAGAGAGACAGACGGTGGGAGAGAGACAGACGGTGGGAGAGAGACAGACGGTGGGAGAGAGGGAGACGGTGGGAGAGAGGGAGACGGTGGGAGAGAGGGAGACCGTGGGAGTGAGAGAAGGTGGGAGACGGTGGGGGAGAGAGAGACGGTGGGAGAGAGGGAGACGGTGGGACTGAGGGAGATGGTGGGAGAGAGGGAGACGGTGGGAGAGAGGGAGACGGTGGGAGAGAAGGAGACGGTGGGAGACGGTGGGAGAGAGAGAGACGGTGGGAGAGAGGGAGACGGTGGGAGAGAGGGAGACGGTGGGAGAGAGAGAGAAGGTGGGAGACGGTGGGGGAGAGAGAGACGGTGGGAGAGAGGGAGACGGTGGGAGAGAGGGAGACGGTGGGAGAGAGGGAGACGGTGGGAGAGAGGGAGACGTTGGGAGAGAGGGAGACGGTGGGAGAGAAGGAGACGGTGAGAGACTGTGAGAGAGAGACTGTGAGAGAGAGAGAGACTGTGAGAGAGAGAGAGAGACTGTGAGATAGAGAGACTGTGAGAGAGAGAGAGAGACTGTGAGAGAGAGAGAGAGAGACTGTGAGAGAGAGAGAGACTGTGAGAGAGAGAGAAACTGTGAGAGAGAGAGAGACTGTGAGGGAGAGAGAGACTGTGAGAGAGAGAGAGACTGTGGGAGAGAGAGAGACTGTGGGAGAGAGAGACTGTGAGAGAGAGAGGGAGAGACTGAGAGAGAGAGAGAGACTGTGAGAGACTGAGAGAGAGAGAGACTGTAAAAGAGAGAGAGACTGTGAGAGAGAGAGAGACTGTGAGAGAGAGACTGTGAGAGAAAGAGAGACTGTGAGAGAGAGAGAGACTGTGAGAGAGAGAGAGAGAGACTGTGAGAGAGAGAGACTGAGAGAGAGAGAGAGACTGTGAGAGAGAGACTGTGAGAGAGAGAGAGACTGTGAGAGAGAGAGACTGAGAGAGAGAGACTGTGAGAGAGAGAGACTGTGAGAGAGAGAGAGACTGTGAGAGAGAGAGACTGTGAGAGAGACTGTGAGAGAGAGAGACTGTGAGAGAGAGAGACTGTGAGAGAGAGAGACTGTGAGAGAGACTGAGAGAGAGAGAGACTGTGAGAGAGACTGTGAGAGAGAGAGACTGTGAGAGAGACTGTAAGAGAGAGAGACTGTAAGAGAGCGAGATGGTGAGAGAGAGAGAGAGACTGTGTGAGAGATAGGTTGAGAGAGAGAGAGGTTGAGAGAGAGAGAGAGGCTGTGAGAGAGAGAAAGAGACTGTGAGAGAGACAGAGAGACTGTGAGAGAGACAGAGAGACTGTGAGAGAAAGACTGTGTGAGAGACTGTGAAAGAGAGAGAGAGTGTGAGAGAGAGAGAGACTGTCAGAGAGAGAGAGACTGTGAGAGAGAAAGAGACTGTGAGAGAGAAAGAGACTGTGAGAGAGAGAGGCAGACTGTGAGAGAGAGACTGTGAGAGAGAGAGACAGTGAAAGAGAGAGTCTGTGAAAGAGAGAGGGAGACTGTGAAAGAGAGAGAGAGACTGTGAAAGAGAGAGAGAGAGACTGGGAGAGAGAGAGACTGTGAGAGAGAGAGACTGTGAGAGAGAAAGAGACTGTGAGAGAGAGAGAGAGACTGAGAGAGAGAGAGACTGTGAGAGAGAGAGACTGTGAGAGAGAGAGACTGTGAGAGAGATAGACTGTGAGAGAGAGAGAGAGTGACTGTGAGAGAGAGTGACTGTAAGAGAGAGAGAGTGACTGTGAGAGAGAGAGAGACTGAGAGAGAGAGAAAGACTGTGAGAGAGAGAGAGAATGTGAGAGAGAGAGAGACTGTGAAAGAGAGACTGTGAAAGAGAGAGAGAAACTGTGAAAGAGAGAGAGAGACTGAAAGAGAGAGAGAGACTGTGAAAGAGGGAGAGACTGGGAGAGAGAGAGAGACTGTGAGAGAGAGAGTGACTGTGAGAGAGAGAGTGACTGTGAGAGAGAGAGAGAATGAGAGAGAGAGAGAGAGTGACTGTGTGAGAGAGAGAGACTGTGTGAGAGAGAGAGATGGTGGGAGAGAGAGAGATGGTGGGAGACAGAGAGATGGTGGGAGAGACAGTGAAACGGTGGGAGAGAGAGAGACGGTGGGAGAGAGAGAGAGAGATGGTGGGGGAGAGAGAGAGAGACGGCGGGAGAGAGAGAGAGAGACAGCGGGAGAGAGAGAGAGAGACGGCGGGAGAGAGAGAGACGGTGAGAGAGAAAGAGATGGTGGAAGAGAAGGAGACGGTGGGAGAGAGGGAGACGGTGGGAGAGAGAGAGACGGTGGGAGAGAGAGAGCCGGTGGGAGAGAGGGAGAAGGTGGGAGATGGTGGGAGAGAGGGAGACGGTGGGAGAGAGAGAGACGGTGAGAGACTGTGAGAGAGAGACAGTCAGAGAGACTGAGAGAGAGACTGTGAGAGAGAGAGAGACTGTGAGAGAGAGAGAGACTGTGAGAGAGAGACTGTGAGAGAGAGACTGTGAGAGAGAGAGAGAGACTGAGAGAGAGAGAGACTGTGAGAGAGAGAGAGATTGTGAGGGAGAGAGAGATTGTGAGAGACAGAGAGTGACTGTGAGAGAGACTGTTAGAGAAAGAGAGACTATGAGAGAGAGAGAGACTGTGAGAGAGAGAGACTGTGAGAGAGAGAGAGACTGTGAGAGAGAGAGAGACTGTGAGAGAGAGACTGTGAGAGAGAGACTGTGAGAGAGAGAGAGACTGAGAGAGAGAGAGACTGTGAGAGAGAGAGAGATTGTGAGAGAGAGAGAGATTGTGAGAGACAGAGAGTGACTGTGAGAGAGACTGTTAGAGAAAGAGAGACTAAGAGAGAGAGAGAGACTGTGAGAGAGAGAGACTGTGAGAGAGAGAGACTGTGAGAGAGAGAGCCTGTGATAGAGAGAGCCTGTAAGAGAGCGAGATGGTGAGAGAGAGAGAGACTGTGAGAGAGAGAGAGAGAGACTGTGAGAGAGAGTAGACTGTGAGAGAGAGAGAGAGTAGACTGTGGGAGAGAGAGAGAAAGAGAAAGATTGTGAGAGAGAGAGAGACAGTGAGAGAGACTGTAGGAGAGAGAGAGACTGTGAGAGAGATAGAGACTGTGAGAGAGAGAAAGACAGTGTGAGAGAGAGAGAGGCTGTGAGAGAGAAAGAGGCTGTGAGAGAGAGAGACTGTGAGAGAGAGAGAGACTGGGAGAGAGAGAGAGACTGTGAGAGAGAGAGACTGTGAGAGAGAGAGACGGTGAGAGAGAGAGAGAGACTGTGAGAGAGAGAGAGAGACTGTGAGAGAGAGAGAGAGACTGTGAGAGAGAGAGAGACTGTGAGAGAGAGAGACTGTGAGAGAGAGAGACTGTGAGAGAGAGAGAGACAGTGTGAGAGAGAGAGAGGCTGTGAGAGAGAGAGAGGTTGAGAGAGAGAGAGGTTGAGAGAGAGAGAGAGGATATGAGAGAGAGAGACTATGAGAGAGAGAGAGAGAGACTGTGAGAGAGACAGAGAGAGAGACAGAGAGAGAGACAGAGAGTGAGACAGAGAGTGAGACAGAGAGTGAGACAGAGAGAGAGACTGTTAGAGAAAGAGAGACAATGAGAGAGAAAGAGACTGTGAGAGAGAGACTCTGAGAGAGAGAGACTGTGAGTGAGAGAGAGAGAGACAGAGAGAGAGACAGAGAGAGAGACTGTGAGAGAGAGAGAGAGAGACTGTGAGAGAGAGAGAGAGAGAGACTATGAGAGAGAAAGAGACTGTGAGAGAGAGAGACTGTGAGAGAGAAAGACTGTGAGAGAGAGAGACTGTGAGAGAAACAGAGAGAGTGACTGTAAGAGAGAGACTGTGAGTGAGAGAGAGAGAGACAGAGAGAGAGACAGAGAGAGAGAGAGACTGTGAGAGAGAGAGAGAGAGAGACTGTGAGAGAGAGAGAGACTGTGAGAGAGACTGTTAGAGAGAGACTATGAGAGAGAAAGAGACTGTGAGAGAGTGAGACTGTGATAGAGAGAGACTGAGAGAGAGAGAGACTGTGAGAGAGAGAGAGTCTGTGAGAGAGAGAGACTGTGAGAGAGAGAGACTGTGAGAGAGATAGACTGTGAGAAAAACAGAGAGAGAGACTGTAAGAGAGAGAGAGACTGTGAGTGAGAGAGAGACTGTGAGTGAGAGAGAGAGACAGAGAGAGGGATAGAGAGAGAGACAGAGAGAGAGAGAGACAGAGAGAGAGACAGACAGAGAGAGAGAGACTGTGAGAGAGACTGTTAGAGAGAGACTATGAGAGAGAAAGAGACTGTGAGAGAGAAAATGTGAGAGAGAATGTGAGAGAAACAGAGAGAGAGACTGTAAGAGAGAGAGTCTGTGAGTGAGAGAGAGACTGTGAGAGAGAGAGACTGTGAGAGAGACTGTGAGAGAGAGACTATGAGAGAGAAAGAGACTGTGAGAGAGAAAATGTGAGAGAGACTGTGAGAGAAACAGAGAGAGAGACTGTAAGAGAGAGAGAGACTGTAAGAGAGAGAGACGGTAAGAGAGAGAGACGGTAAGAGAGAGAGAGACTAAGAGAGAGAGAGAGACTGTGAGAGAGAGAGATGGTGAGAGACAGAGAGAGAGATGGTGAGAGAGAGAGAGAGAGATGGTGAGAGAGAGAGAGACTGTGAGAGAGAGAGAGAGAGAGACTATGAGAGAGAAAGAGACTGTGAGAGAGAGAGACTGTGAGAGAGACTGTGAGAGAGAGAGAGACTGTGAGAGAGAGAGAGAGAGACTGTGAGAGAGACTGTTAGAGAGAGACTATGAGAGAGAAAGAGACTGAGAGAGAGAGACTGTGAGAGAGACTGTTAGAGAGTGACTATGAGAGAGAAAGAGACTGAGAGAGACTGTGAGAGAGACTGTTAGAGAGTGACTATGAGAGAGAAAGAGACTGAGAGAGAGAGACTGTGAGAGAGAGAGACTGTGAGAGAGAGAGACTGAGAGAGAGACTGTGAGAAAAACAGAGAGAGAGACTGTGAGTGAGAGAGAGAGAGAAAGAGAGAGAGAGAGACAGAGAGAGAGAGAGAAAGAGAGAGAGAGAGACAGAGAGAGAGAGAGACAGAGAGAGAGAGAGACAGAGAGAGAGAGACACAGAGAGAGAGAGACACAGAGAGAGAGAGAGAGAGAGACTGTGAGAGAGAGAGAGACTGTGAGAGAGAGAGAGAGACTGTGAGAGAGACTGTTAGAGAGAGACTATGAGAGAGAAAGAGACTGTGAGAGAGAGAGACTGTGAGAGAGAGAGACTGTGAGAGAGAGAGACTGTGAGAGAAACAGAGAGAGAGACTGTAAGAGAGAGAGACTGTGAGTGAGAGAGAGAGACAGAGAGAGAGAGAGACAGAGAGAGAGAGAGACAGAGAGAGAGACAGAGAGAGGGACAGAGAGAGACAGAGAGAGAGACAGAGAGAGACAGAGAGAGAGACAGAGAGAGAGAGAGACTGTGTGAGAGAGACAGACGGTGGGAGAGAGACAGACGGTGGGAGAGAGACAGATGGTGGGAGAGAGTCAGACGGTGGGAGAGAGACAGACGGTGGGAGAGAGACAGACGGTGGGAGAGAGAGAGACGGTGGGAGAGAGACAGACGGTGGGAGAGAGACAGACGGTGGGAGAGAGACAGACGGTGGGAGAGAGGGAGACGGTGGGAGAGAGGGAGACGGTGGGAGAGAGGGAGACGGTGGGAGAGAGAGAAGGTGGGAGACGGTGGGGGAGAGAGAGACGGTGGGAGAGAGGGAGACGGTGGGGAGAGAGGGAGATGGTGGGAGAGAGGGAGACGGTGGGAGAGAAGGAGACGGTGGGAGAGAAGGAGACGGTGGGAGACGGTGGGAGAGAGAGAGACGGTGGGAGAGAGGGAGACGGTGGGAGAGAGGGAGACGGTGGGAGAGAGAGAGAAGGTGGGAGACGGTGGGGGAGAGAGAGACGGTGGGAGAGAGGGAGACGGTGGGAGAGAGGGAGACGTTGGGAGAGAGGGAGACGGTGGGAGAGAAGGAGATGGTGGGAGACGGTGGGAGAGAGAGAGACGGTGAGAGACTGTGAGAGAGAGACTGTGAGAGAGAGAGAGACTGTGAGAGAGAGAGAGAGACTGTGAGATAGAGAGACTGTGAGAGAGAGAGAGAGACTGTGAGAGAGAGAGAGAGAGACTGTGAGAGAGAGAGAGACTGTGAGAGAGAGAGAAACTGTGAGAGAGAGAGAGACTGTGAGGGAGAGAGAGACTGTGAGAGAGAGAGAGACTGAGGGAGAGAGAGAGACTGTGGGAGAGAGAGACTGTGAGAGAGAGAGGGAGAGACTGAGAGAGAGAGAGACTGTGAGAGACTGAGAGAGAGAGAGACTGTAAAAGAGAGAGAGACTGTGAGAGAGAGAGAGACTGTGAGAGAGAGACTGTGAGAGAAAGAGAGACTGTGAGAGAGAGAGAGACTGTGAGAGAGAGAGAGAGAGACTGTGAGAGAGAGAGTGACTGTGAGAGAGACTGTTAGAGAAAGAGAGACTATGAGAGAGAAAGAGACTGAGAGAGAGAGAGAGACTGTGAGAGAGAGAGACTGAGAGAGAGAGAGAGACTGTGAGAGAGAGACTGTGAGAGAGAGAGAGACTGTGAGAGAGAGACTGAGAGAGAGAGACTGTGAGAGAGAGAGACTGTGAGAGAGAGAGAGACTGTGAGAGAGAGAGACTGTGAGAGAGACTGTGAGAGAGAGAGACTGTGAGAGAGAGAGACTGTGAGAGAGAGAGACTGTGAGAGAGACTGAGAGAGAGAGAGACTGTGAGAGAGACTGTGAGAGAGAGAGACTGTGAGAGAGACTGTAAGAGAGAGAGACTGTAAGAGAGCGAGATGGTGAGAGAGAGAGACTGTGTGAGAGATAGGTTGAGAGAGAGAGAGGTTGAGAGAGAGAGAGAGGCTGTGAGAGAGAGAAAGAGACTGTGAGAGAGACAGAGAGACTGTGAGAGAGACAGAGAGACTGTGAGAGAGAGACTGTGTGAGAGACTGTGAAAGAGAGAGAGAGTGTGAGAGAGAGAGAGACTGTCAGAGAGAGAGAGACTGTCAGAGAGAGAGAGACTGTGAGAGAGAAAGAGACTGTGAGAGAGAAAGAGACTGTGAGAGAGAGAGGCAGACTGTGAGAGAGAGACTGTGAGAGAGAGAGAGACTGTGAGAGAGAGAGACAGTGAAAGAGAGAGTCTGTGAAAGAGAGAGGGAGACTGTGAAAGAGAGAGAGAGACTGTGAAAGAGAGAGAGAGAGACTGGGAGAGAGAGAGACTGTGAGAGAGAGAGACTGTGAGAGAGAAAGAGACTGTGAGAGAGAGAGAGAGACTGAGAGAGAGAGAGACTGTGAGAGAGAGAGACTGTGAGAGAGAGAGACTGTGAGAGAGATAGACTGTGAGAGAGAGAGAGAGTGACTTTGAGAGAGAGTGACTGTAAGAGAGAGAGAGTGACTGTGAGAGAGAGAGAGACTGAGAGAGAGAGAAAGACTGTGAGAGAGAGAGAGAATGTGAGAGAGAGAGAGACTGTGAAAGAGAGACTGTGAAAGAGAGAGAGAAACTGTGAAAGAGAGAGAGAGACTGAAAGAGAGAGAGAGACTGTGAAAGAGGGAGAGACTGGGAGAGAGAGAGAGACTGTGAGAGAGAGAGTGACTGTGAGAGAGAGAGTGACTGTGAGAGAGAGAGAGAATGAGAGAGAGAGAGAGTGACTGTGTGAGAGAGAGAGACTGTGGAAGAGAGAGAGATGGTGGGAGAGAGAGAGATGGTGGGAGACAGAGAGATGGTGGGAGAGACAGTGAAACGGTGGGAGAGAGAGAGACGGTGGGAGAGAGAGAGAGAGATGGTGGGGGAGAGAGAGAGAGACGGCGGGAGAGAGAGAGAGAGACGGCGGGAGAGAGAGAGACGGCGGGAGAGAGAGAGACGGTGAGAGAGAAAGAGATGGTGGAAGAGAAGGAGACGGTGGGAGAGAGGGAGACGGTGGGAGAGAGAGAGACGGTGGGAGAGAGAGAGCCGGTGGGAGAGAGGGAGAAGGTGGGAGATGGTGGGAGAGAGGGAGACGGTGGGAGAGAGAGAGACAGTGAGAGACTGTGAGAGAGAGACAGTCAGAGAGACTGAGAGAGAGACTGTGAGAGAGAGAGAGACTGTGAGAGAGAGAGAGACTGTGAGAGAGAGACTGTGAGAGAGAGACTGTGAGAGAGAGAGAGAGACTGAGAGAGAGAGAGACTGTGAGAGAGAGAGAGATTGTGAGAGAGAAAGAGATTGTGAGAGACAGAGAGTGACTGTGAGAGAGACTGTTAGAGAAAGAGAGACTATGAGAGAGAGAGAGACTGTGAGAGAGAGAGACTGTGAGAGAGAGAGAGACTGTGAGAGAGAGAGAGACTGTGAGAGGGAGAGAGACTGTGAGAGAGAGACTGTGAGAGAGAGACTGTGAGAGAGAGAGAGACTGAGAGAGAGAGAGACTGTGAGAGAGAGAGAGATTGTGAGAGAGAGAGAGATTGTGAGAGACAGAGAGTGACTGTGAGAGAGACTGTTAGAGAAAGAGAGACTAAGAGAGAGAGAGAGACTGTGAGAGAGAGAGACTGTGAGAGAGAGAGCCTGTGATAGAGAGAGCCTGTAAGAGAGCGAGATGGTGAGAGAGAGAGAGACTGTGAGAGAGAGAGAGAGAGACTGTGAGAGAGAGTAGACTGTGAGAGAGAGAGAGAGTAGACTGTGGGAGAGAGAGAGAAAGAGAAAGATTGTGAGAGAGAGAGAGACAGTGAGAGAGACTGTAGGAGAGAGAGAGACTGTGAGAGAGATAGAGACTGTGAGAGAGAGAGAGACTGTGAGAGAGAGAAAGACAGTGTGAGAGAGAGAGAGGCTGTGAGAGAGAAAGAGGCTGTGAGAGAGACTGTGAGAGAGAGAGACTGTGAGAGAGAGAGACTGTGAGAGAGAGAGAGACTGTGAGAGAGAGAGAGACTGTGAGAGAGAGAGACTGTGAGAGAGAGAGACGGTGAGAGAGAGAGAGAGACTGTGAGAGAGAGAGAGAGACTGTGAGAGAGAGAGAGAGACTGAGAGAGAGAGAGACTGTGAGAGAGAGAGACTGTGAGAGAGAGAGACTGTGAGAGAGAGAGAGACAGTGTGAGAGAGAGAGAGGCTGTGAGAGAGAGAGAGGTTGAGAGAGAGAGAGGTTGAGAGAGAGAGAGAGGCTATGAGAGAGAGAGACTATGAGAGAGAGAGAGAGAGACTGTGAGAGAGACAGAGAGAAAGACAGAGAGAGAGACAGAGAGTGAGACAGAGAGTGAGACAGAGAGTGAGACAGAGAGAGAGACTGTTAGAGAAAGAGAGACAATGAGAGAGAAAGAGACTGTGAGAGAGAGACTCTGAGAGAGAGAGACTGTGAGTGAGAGAGAGAGAGACAGAGAGAGAGACAGAGAGAGAGACTGTGAGAGAGAGAGAGAGAGACTGTGAGAGAGAGAGAGAGAGAGACTATGAGAGAGAAAGAGACTGTGAGAGAGAGAGACTGTGAGAGAGAAAGACTGTGAGAGAGAGAGACTGTGAGAGAAACAGAGAGAGTGACTGTAAGAGAGAGACTGTGAGTGAGAGAGAGAGAGAGACAGAGAGAGAGACAGAGAGAGAGAGAGACTGTGAGAGAGAGAGAGAGAGAGAGAGAGACTGTGAGAGAGAGAGAGACTGTGAGATAGACTGTTAGAGAGAGACTATGAGAGAGAAAGAGACTGTGAGAGAGTGAGACTGTGATAGAGAGAGACTGAGAGAGAGAGAGACTGTGAGAGAGAGAGAGACTGTGAGAGAGAGACTGTGAGAGAGAGAGACTGTGAGAGAGATAGACTGTGAGAAAAACAGAGAGAGAGACTGTAAGAGAGAGAGAGATTGTGAGTGAGAGAGAGAGACAGAGAGAGGGATAGAGAGAGAGACAGAGAGAGAGAGAGACAGAGAGAGAGACAGACAGAGAGAGAGAGACTGTGAGAGAGACTGTTCGAGAGAGACTATGAGAGAGAAAGAGACTGTGAGAGAGAAAATGTGAGAGAGAATGTGAGAGAAACAGAGAGAGAGACTGTAAGAGAGAGAGACTGTGAGTGAGAGAGAGACTGTGAGAGAGAGAGACTGTGAGAGAGACTGTGAGAGAGAGACTATGAGAGAGAAAGAGACTGTGAGAGAGAAAATGTGAGAGAGACTGTGAGAGACTCAGAGAGAGAGACTGTAAGAGAGAGAGAGACTGTAAGAGAGAGAGACGGTAAGAGAGAGAGACGGTAAGAGAGAGAGAGACTAAGAGAGAGAGAGAGACTGTGAGAGAGAGAGATGGTGAGAGACAGAGAGAGAGATGGTGAGAGAGAGAGAGAGAGATGGTGAGAGAGAGAGAGACTGTGAGAGAGAGAGAGAGAGAGACTATGAGAGAGAAAGAGACTGTGAGAGAGAGAGACTGTGAGAGAGACTGTGAGAGAGAGAGAGACTGTGAGAGAGAGAGAGAGAGACTGTGAGAGAGAGAGAGACTGTGAGAGAGACTGTTAGAGAGAGACTATGAGAGAGAAAGAGACTGAGAGAGAGAGACTGTGAGAGAGACTGTTAGAGAGTGACTATGAGAGGGAAAGAGACTGAGAGAGACTGTGAGAGAGACTGTTAGAGAGTGACTATGAGAGAGAAAGAGACTGAGAGAGAGAGACTGTGAGAGAGAGAGACTGTGAGAGAGAGAGACTGAGAGAGAGACTGTGAGAAAAACAGAGAGAGAGACTGTGAGTGAGAGAGAGAGAGAAAGAGAGAGAGAGAGACAGAGAGAGAGAGAGAAAGAGAGAGAGAGAGACAGAGAGAGAGAGAGACAGAGAGAGAGAGAGACAGAGAGAGAGAGACACAGAGAAAGAGAGACACAGAGAGAGAGAGAGAGAGAGACTCTGAGAGAGAGAGAGACTGTGAGAGAGAGAGAGAGACTGTGAGAGAGACTGTTAGAGAGAGACTATGAGAGAGAAAGAGACTGTGAGAGAGAGAGACTGTGAGAGAGAGAGACTGTGAGAGAGAGAGACTGTGAGAGAAACAGAGAGAGAGACTGTAAGAGAGAGAGACTGTGAGTGAGAGAGAGAGACAGAGAGAGAGAGAGACAGAGAGAGAGAGAGACAGAGAGAGAGACAGAGAGAGGGACAGAGAGAGACAGAGAGAGAGACAGAGAGAGAGACAGAGAGAGAGACAGAGAGAGAGAGAGACTGTGTGAAAGAGACAGACGGTGGGAGAGAGACAGACGGTGGGAGAGAGACAGACGGTGGGAGAGAGTCAGACGGTGGGAGAGAGACAGACGGTGGGAGAGAGACAGACGGTGGGAGAGAGAGAGACGGTGGGAGAGAGACAGACGGTGGGAGAGAGACAGACGGTGGGAGAGAGACAGACGGTGGGAGAGAGGGAGACGGTGGGAGAGAGGGAGACGGTGGGAGAGAGGGAGACGGTGGGAGTGAGAGAAGGTGGGAGACGGTGGGGGAGAGAGAGACGGTGGGAGAGAGGGAGACGGTGGGAGAGAGGGAGATGGTGGGAGAGAGGGAGACGGTGGGAGAGAAGGAGACGGTGGGAGAGAAGGAGACGGTGGGAGACGGTGGGAGAGAGAGAGACGGTGGGAGAGAGGGAGACGGTGGGAGAGAGGGAGACGGTGGGAGAGAGAGAGAAGGTGGGAGACGGTGGGGGAGAGAGAGACGGTGGGAGAGAGGGAGACGGTGGGAGAGAGGGAGACGGTGGGAGAGAGGGAGACGGTGGGAGAGAGGGAGACGTTGGGAGAGAGGGAGACGGTGGGAGAGAAGGAGACGGTGGGAGACGGTGGGAGAGAGAGAGACGGTGAGAGATTGTGAGAGAGAGACTGTGAGAGAGAGAGAGACTGTGAGAGAGAGAGAGAGACTGTGAGATAGAGAGACTGTGAGAGAGAGAGAGAGACTGTGAGAGAGAGAGAGAGAGACTGTGAGAGAGAGAGAGACTGTGAGAGAGAGAGAAACTGTGAGAGAGAGAGAGACTGTGAGGGAGAGAGAGACTGTGAGAGAGAGAGAGACTGTGGGAGAGAGAGAGACTGTGGGAGAGAGAGACTGTGAGAGAGAGAGGGAGAGACTGAGAGAGAGAGAGAGACTGTGAGAGACTGAGAGAGAGAGAGACTGTAAAAGAGAGAGAGACTGTGAGAGAGAGAGAGACTGTGAGAGAGAGACTGTGAGAGAAAGAGAGACTGTGAGAGAGAGAGAGACTGTGAGAGAGAGAGAGAGAGACTGTGAGAGAGAGAGACTGAGAGAGAGAGAGAGACAGTGAGAGAGAGACTGTGAGAGAGAGAGAGACTGTGAGAGAGAGAGACTGAGAGAGAGAGACTGTGAGAGAGAGAGACTGTGAGAGAGAGAGAGACTGTGAGAGAGAGAGACTGTGAGAGAGACTGTGAGAGAGAGAGACTGTGAGAGAGAGAGACTGTGAGAGAGAGAGACTGTGAGAGAGACTGAGAGAGAGAGAGACTGTGAGAGAGACTGTGAGAGAGAGAGACTGTGAGAGAGACTGTAAGAGAGAGAGACTGTAAGAGAGCGAGATGGTGAGAGAGAGAGAGAGACTGTGTGAGAGATAGGTTGAGAGAGAGAGAGGTTGAGAGAGAGAGAGAGGCTGTGAGAGAGAGAAAGAGACTGTGAGAGAGACAGAGAGACTGTGAGAGAGACAGAGAGACTGTGAGAGAGAGACTGTGTGAGAGACTGTGAAAGAGAGAGAGAGTGTGAGAGAGAGAGAGACTGTCAGAGAGAGAGAGACTGTCAGAGAGAGAGAGACTGTGAGAGAGAAAGAGACTGTGAGAGAGAAAGAGACTGTGAGAGAGAGAGGCAGACTGTGAGAGAGAGACTGTGAGAGAGAGAGAGACTGTGAGAGAGAGAGACAGTGAAAGAGAGAGTCTGTGAAAGAGAGAGGGAGACTGTGAAAGAGAGAGAGAGACTGTGAAAGAGAGAGAGAGAGACTGGGAGAGAGAGAGACTGTGAGAGAGAGAGACTGTGAGAGAGAAAGAGACTGTGAGAGAGAGAGACTGTGAGAGAGATAGACTGTGAGAGAGAGAGAGAGTGACTGTGAGAGAGAGTGACTGTAAGAGAGAGAGAGTGACTGTGAGAGAGAGAGAGACTGAGAGAGAGAGAAAGACTGTGAGAGAGAGAGAGAATGTGAGAGAGAGAGAGACTGTGAAAGAGAGACTGTGAAAGAGAGAGAGAAACTGTGAAAGAGAGAGAGAGACTGAAAGAGAGAGAGAGACTGTGAAAGAGGGAGAGACTGGGAGAGAGAGAGAGACTGTGAGAGAGAGAGTGACTGTGAGAGAGAGAGTGACTGTGAGAGAGAGAGAGAATGAGAGAGAGAGAGAGTGACTGTGTGAGAGAGAGAGACTGTGGAAGAGAGAGAGATGGTGGGAGAGAGAGAGATGGTGGGAGACAGAGAGATGGTGGGAGAGACAGTGAAACGGTGGGAGAGAGAGAGACGGTGGGAGAGAGAGAGAGAGATGGTGGGGGAGAGAGAGAGAGACGGCGGGAGAGAGAGAGAGACGGCGGGAGAGAGAGAGACGGCGGGAGAGAGAGAGACGGTGAGAGAGAAAGAGATGGTGGAAGAGAAGGAGACGGTGGGAGAGAGGGAGACGGTGGGAGAGAGAGAGACGGTGGGAGAGAGAGAGCCGGTGGGAGAGAGGGAGAAGGTGGGAGATGGTGGGAGAGAGGGAGACGGTGGGAGAGAGAGAGACGGTGAGAGACTGTGAGAGAGAGACAGTCAGAGAGACTGAGAGAGAGACTGTGAGAGAGAGAGAGACTGTGAGAGAGAGAGACTGTGAGAGAGAGAGACTGTGAGAGAGAGAGCCTGTGATAGAGAGAGCCTGTAAGAGAGCGATATGGTGAGAGAGAGAGAGACTGTGAGAGAGAGAGAGAGAGACTGTGTGAGAGATAGGTTGAGAGAGAGAGAGAGGCTGTGAGAGAGAGAGAGAGAGACTGTGAGAGAGACAGAGAGACTGTGAGAGAGAGAGACTGTGAGAGAGAGAGAGACTGTCAGAGAGAGAGAGACTGTCAGAGAGAGAGAGACTGTCAGAGAGAGAGAGACTGTGAGAGAGAGAGAGACTGAGAGAGAAAGAGACTGAGAGAGAAAGAGACTGTGAGAGAGAGGCAGACTGTGAGAGAGAGAGACTGTGAGAGAGAGAGAGAATGTGAGAGAGAGAGAGACAGTGAAAGAGAGAGACAGTGAGAGAGAGAGGGAGACTGTGAAAGAGAAAGAGAGACTGTGAAAGAGAGAGAGAGACTGTGAGAGAGAGAGAGACTGTGAGAGAGAGAAAGAAAGTGTGAGAGAGAGAGAGGCTGTGAGAGAGAAAGAGGCTGTGAGAGAGAGAGACTGTGAGAGAGAGAGACTGTGAGAGAGAGAGACTGTGAGAGAGAGAGAGACTGTGAGAGAGAGAGAGACTGTGAGAGAGAGAGACTGTGAGAGAGAGAGACGGTGAGAGAGAGAGAGAGACTGTGAGAGAGAGAGAGAGACTGTGAGAGAGAGAGAGACTGTGAGAGAGAGAGACTGTGAGAGAGAGAGACTGTGAGAGAGAGAGAGACAGTGTGAGAGAGAGAGAGGCTGTGAGAGAGAGAGAGGTTGAGAGAGAGAGAGGTTGAGAGAGAGAGAGAGGCTATGAGAGAGAGAGACTGTGAGAGAGAGAGAGAGAGACTGTGAGAGAGACAGAGAGAGAGACAGAGAGAGAGACAGAGAGTGAGACAGAGAGTGAGACAGAGAGTGAGACAGAGAGAGAGACTGTTAGAGAAAGAGAGACAATGAGAGAGAAAGAGACTGTGAGAGAGAGACTGTGAGAGAGAGAGACTGTGAGTGAGAGAGAGAGAGACAGAGAGAGAGACAGAGAGAGAGACTGTGAGAGAGAGAGAGAGAGACTGTGAGAGAGAGAGAGAGAGAGACTATGAGAGAGAAAGAGACTGTGAGAGAGAGAGACTGTGAGAGAGAAAGACTGTGAGAGAGAGAGACTGAGAGAGAAACAGAGAGAGTGACTGTAAGAGAGAGACTGTGAGTGAGAGAGAGAGAGAGACAGAGAGAGAGACAGAGAGAGAGAGAGACTGTGAGAGAGAGAGAGAGAAAGACTGTGAGAGAGAGAGAGACTGTGAGAGAGACTGTTAGAGAGAGACTATGAGAGAGAAAGAGACTGTGAGAGAGTGAGACTGTGATAGAGAGAGACTGAGAGAGAGAGAGACTGTGAGAGAGAGAGACTGTGAGAGAGAGAGACTGTGAGAGAGAGAGACTGTGAGAGAGATAGACTGTGAGAAAAACAGAGAGAGAGACTGTAAGAGAGAGAGAGACTGTGAGTGAGAGAGAGACTGTGAGTGAGAGAGAGAGACAGAGAGAGAGATAGAGAGAGAGACAGAGAGAGAGAGAGACAGAGAGAGAGACAGACAGAGAGAGAGAGACTGTGAGAGAGACTGTTAGAGAGAGACTATGAGAGAGAAAGAGACTGTGAGAGAGAAAATGTGAGAGAGAATGTGAGAGAAACAGAGAGAGAGACTGTAAGAGAGAGAGTCTGTGAGTGAGAGAGAGACTGTGAGAGAGAGAGACTGTGAGAGAGACTGTGAGAGAGAGACTATGAGAGAGAAAGAGACTGTGAGAGAGAAAATGTGAGAGACTGTGAGAGAAACAGAGAGAGAGACTGTAAGAGAGAGAGAGACTGTAAGAGAGAGAGACGGTAAGAGAGAGAGACGGTAAGAGAGAGAGAGACTAAGAGAGAGAGAGACTGTGAGAGAGAGAGATGGTGAGAGACAGAGAGAGAGATGGTGAGAGAGAGAGAGAGAGATGGTGAGAGAGAGAGAGACTGTGAGAGAGAGAGAGAGAGAGACTATGAGAGAGAAAGAGACTGTGAGAGAGAGAGACTGTGAGAGAGACTGTGAGAGAGAGAGAGACTGTGAGAGAGAGAGAGAGAGACTGTGAGAGAGAGAGAGACTGTGAGAGAGACTGTTAGAGAGAGACTATGAGAGAGAAAGAGACTGAGAGAGAGAGACTGTGAGAGAGACTGTTAGAGAGTGACTATGAGAGAGAAAGAGACTGAGAGAGAGAGACTGTGAGAGAGAGAGACTGTGAGAGAGAGAGACTGAGAGAGAGACTGTGAGAAAAACAGAGAGAGAGACTGTGAGTGAGAGAGAGAGAGAAAGAGAGAGAGAGAGACAGAGAGAGAGAGAGAAAGAGAGAGAGAGAGACAGAGAGAGAGAGAGACAGAGAGAGAGAGAGACAGAGAGAGAGAGGGACAGAGAGAGAGAGAGAGAGAGACTGTGAGAGAGAGAGAGACTGTGAGAGAGAGAGAGAGACTGTGAGAGAGACTGTTAGAGAGAGACTATGAGAGAGAAAGAGACTGTGAGAGAGAGAGACTGTGAGAGAGAGAGACTGTGAGAGAGAGAGACTGTGAGAGAAACTGAGAGAGAGACTGTAAGAGAGAGAGACTGTGAGTGAGAGAGAGAGACAGAGAGAGAGAGAGACAGAGAGAGAGAGAGACAGAGAGAGAGACAGAGAGAGGGACAGAGAGAGACAGAGAGAGAGACAGAGAGAGAGACAGAGAGAGAGACAGAGAGAGAGAGAGACAGAGAGAGAGACAGAGAGAGGGACAGAGAGAGACAGAGAGAGAGACAGAGAGAGAGACAGAGAGAGAGACAGAGAGAGAGAGAGACTGTGTGAGAGAGACAGACGGTGGGAGAGAGACAGACGGTGGGAGAGAGACAGACGGTGGGAGAGAGTCAGACGGTGGGAGAGAGACAGACGGTGGGAGAGAGACAGACGGTGGGAGAGAGAGAGACGGTGGGAGAGAGACAGACGGTGGGAGAGAGACAGACGGTGGGAGAGAGACAGACGGTGGGAGAGAGACAGACGGTGGGAGAGAGGGAGACGGTGGGAGAGAGACAGACGGTGGGAGAGAGACAGACGGTGGGAGAGAGGGAGACGGTGGGAGAGAGGGAGACCGTGGGAGAGAGAGAAGGTGGGAGACGGTGGGGGAGAGAGAGACGGTGGGAGAGAGGGAGACGGTGGGAGAGAGGGAGACGGTGGGAGAGAGGGAGACGGTGGGAGAGAAGGAGACGGTGGGAGAGAAGGAGATGGTGGGAGACGGTGGGAGAGAGAGAGACGGTGGGAGAGAGGGAGACGGTGGGAGAGAGGGAGACGGTGGGAGAGAGAGAGAAGGTGGGAGACGGTGGGGGAGAGAGAGACGGTGGGAGAGAGGGAGATGGTGGGAGAGAGGGAGACGGTGGGAGAGAGGGAGACGGTGGGAGAGAGGGAGACGTTGGGAGAGAGGGAGACGGTGGGAGAGAAGGAGACGGTGGGAGACGGTGGGAGAGAGAGAGACGGTGAGAGACTGTGAGAGAGAGACTGTGAGAGAGAGAGAGACTGTGAGAGAGAGAGAGAGACTGTGAGATAGAGAGACTGTGAGAGAGAGAGAGAGACTGTGAGAGAGAGAGAGAGAGACTGTGAGAGAGAGAGAGACTGTGAGAGAGAGAGAAACTGTGAGAGAGAGAGAGACTGTGAGGGAGAGAGAGACTGTGAGAGAGAGAGAGACTGTGGGAGAGAGAGAGACTGTGGGAGAGAGAGACTGTGAGAGAGAGAGGGAGAGACTGAGAGAGAGAGAGAGACTGTGAGAGACTGAGAGAGAGAGAGACTGTAAAAGAGAGAGAGACTGTGAGAGAGAGAGAGAATGTGAGAGAGAGACTGTGAGAGAAAGAGAGACTGTGAGAGAGAGAGAGACTGTGAGAGAGAGAGAGAGAGACTGTGAGAGAGAGAGTGACTGTGAGAGAGACTGTTAGAGAAAGAGAGACTATGAGAGAGAAAGAGACTGAGAGAGAGAGAGAGACTGTGAGAGAGAGAGACTGAGAGAGAGAGAGAGACTGGGAGAGAGAGACTGTGAGAGAGAGAGAGACTGTGAGAGAGAGAGACTGAGAGAGAGAGACTGTGAGAGAGAGAGACTGTGAGAGAGAGAGAGACTGTGAGAGAGAGAGACTGTAAGAGAGACTGTGAGAGAGAGAGACTGTGAGAGAGAGAGACTGTGAGAGAGACTGAGAGAGAGAGACTGTGAGAGAGACTGTGAGAGAGAGAGACTGTGAGAGAGACTGTAAGAGAGAGAGACTGTAAGAGAGCGAGATGGTGAGAGAGAGAGAGAGACTGTGTGAGAGATAGGTTGAGAGAGAGAGAGGTTGAGAGAGAGAGAGAGGCTGTGAGAGAGAGAAAGAGACTGTGAGAGAGACAGAGAGACTGTGAGAGAGACAGAGAGACTGTGAGAGAGAGACTGTGTGAGAGACTGTGAAAGAGAGAGAGAGTGTGAGAGAGAGAGAGACTGTCAGAGAGAGAGAGACTGTCAGAGAGAGAGAGACTGTGAGAGAGAAAGAGACTGTGAGAGAGAAAGAGACTGTGAGAGAGAGAGGCAGACTGTGAGAGAGAGACTGTGAGAGAGAGAGACTGTGAGAGAGAGAGACAGTGAAAGAGAGAGTCTGTGAAAGAGAGAGGGAGACTGTGAAAGAGAGAGAGAGACTGTGAAAGAGAGAGAGAGAGACTGGGAGAGAGAGAGACTGTGAGAGAGAGAGACTGTGAGAGAGAAAGAGACTGTGAGAGAGAGAGAGAGACTGAGAGAGAGAGAGACTGTGAGAGAGAGAGACTGTGAGAGAGAGAGACTGTGAGAGAGATAGACTGTGAGAGAGAGAGAGAGTGACTGTGAGAGAGAGTGACTGTAAGAGAGAGAGAGTGACTGTGAGAGAGAGAGAGACTGAGAGAGAGAGAAAGACTGTGAGAGAGAGAGAGAATGTGAGAGAGAGAGAGACTGTGAAAGAGAGACTGTGAAAGAGAGAGAGAAACTGTGAAAGAGAGAGAGAGACTGAAAGAGAGAGAGAGACTGTGAAAGAGGGAGAGACTGGGAGAGAGAGAGAGACTGTGAGAGAGAGAGTGACTGTGAGAGAGAGAGTGACTGTGAGAGAGAGAGAGAATGAGAGAGAGAGAGAGAGTGACTGTGTGAGAGAGAGAGACTGTGTGAGAGAGAGAGATGGTGGGAGAGAGAGAGATGGTGGGAGACAGAGAGATGGTGGGAGAGACAGTGAAACGGTGGGAGAGAGAGAGACGGTGGGAGAGAGAGAGAGAGATGGTGGGGGAGAGAGAGAGAGACGGCGGGAGAGAGAGAGAGAGACGGCGGGAGAGAGAGAGAGAGACGGCGGGAGAGAGAGAGACGGCGGGAGAGAGAGAGACGGTGAGAGAGAAAGAGATGGTGGAAGAGAAGGAGACGGTGGGAGAGAGGGAGACGGTGGGAGAGAGAGAGACGGTGGGAGAGAGAGAGACGGTGGGAGAGAGAGAGCCGGTGGGAGAGAGGGAGAAGGTGGGAGATGGTGGGAGAGAGGGAGACGGTGGGAGAGAGAGAGACGGTGAGAGACTGTGAGAGAGAGACAGTCAGAGAGACTGAGAGAGAGACTGTGAGAGAGAGAGAGACTGTGAGAGAGAGACTGTGAGAGAGAGACTGTGAGAGAGAGAGAGAGACTGAGAGAGAGAGAGACTGTGAGAGAGAGAGAGATTGTGAGAGAGAGAGAGATTGTGAGAGACAGAGAGTGACTGTGAGAGAGACTGTTAGAGAAAGAGAGACTAAGAGAGAGAGAGAGACTGTGAGAGAGAGAGACTGTGAGAGAGAGAGACTGTGAGAGAGAGAGCCTGTGATAGAGAGAGCCTGTAAGAGAGCGAGATGGTGAGAGAGAGAGAGACTGTGAGAGAGAGAGAGAGAGACTGTGTGAGAGATAGGTTGAGAGAGAGAGAGAGGCTGTGAGAGAGAGAGAGAGAGACTGTGAGAGAGACAGAGAGACTGTGAGAGAGAGAGACTGTGAGAGAGAGAGAGACTGTCAGAGAGAGAGACTGTCAGAGAGAGAGACTGTCAGAGAGAGAGAGACTGTCAGAGAGAGAGAGACTGTGAGAGAGAGAGAGACTGAGAGAGAAAGAGACTGAGAGAGAAAGAGACTGTGAGAGAGAGGCAGACTGTGAGAGAGAGAGAATGTGAGAGAGAGAGAGAATGTGAGAGAGAGAGAGACAGTGAAAGAGAGAGACAGTGAAAGAGAGAGGGAGACTGTGAAAGAGAAAGAGAGACTGTGAAAGAGAGAGAGAGACTGTGAGAGAGAGAGAGACTGTGAGAGAGAGACTGTGAGAGAGAGTGACTGTAAGAGAGAGAGAGAGACTGAGAGAGAGAGACTGTGAGAGAGAGAGGTTAGAAGAGAGAGAGGTTGAGAGAGAGAGGCTGTGAGAGAGAGAGAGAGACTGTGAGAGAGAGAGAGACTGTCAGAGAGAGAGACACTGTCAGAGAGAGAGAGACTGTGAGAGAGAGAGAGACTGAGAGAGAGAGAGACTGAGAGAGAAAGAGACTGAAAGAGAAAGAGACTGTGAGAGAGAGGCAGACTGTGAGAGAGAGAGAATGTGAGAGAGAAAGAATGTGAGAGAGAGAGAGACAGTGAAAGAGAGAGAGAGACAGTGAAAGAGAGAGGGAGACTGTGAAAGAGAGAGAGAGACTGTGAAAGAGAGAGAGAGACTGTGAGAGAGAGAGAGAGACTGTGAGAGAGAGACTGTGAGAGAGAGACTGTGAGAGAGAGAGAGAGACTGTGAGAGAGAGAGAGTGACTGTGAGAGAGAGAGAGTGACTGTAAGAGAGAGAGAGAGACTGTGAGAGAGAGAGAGACTGTGAGAGAGAGACTGTGAGAGAGAGAGAGACTGATGAGAGAGAGAGACTGTGAGAGAGAGAGACTGTGAGAGAGAGAGACTGTGAGAGAGAGAGACTGACTGTGAGAGAGAGAGTGAGATTGTGAGAGTGAGAGAGAGTGAGACTGTGAGAGTGAGAGAGAGACTGTGAGAGAGACAGAGAGACTGTGAGAGAGACAGAGAGACTGTGAGAGAGAGAGAGACTGTGAGAGAGAGAGAGACTGATGAGAGAGAGAGACTGTGAGAGAGAGAGACTGACTGTGAGAGAGAGAGAGAGAGTGAGACTGTGAGAGTGAGAGAGAGTGAGACTGTGAGAGTGAGAGAGAGACTCTGAGAGGGAGAGAGAGACTGTCGGAGAGAGAGAGTCTGTGAGAGTGAGAGAGAGACTGTGAGAGAGACTGTGAGAGAGAGACTGTGAGAGAGAGAGAGAGACTGTGAGAGAGAGAGAGTGACTGTGAGAGAGAGAGAGTGACTGTGAGAGAGAGAGAGTGACTGTAAGAGAGAGAGAGAGACTGTGAGAGAGAGAGAGACTGTGAGAGAGAGACTGTGAGAGAGAGAGAGACTGATGAGAGAGAGAGACTGTGAGAGAGAGAGACTGTGAGAGAGAGAGACTGACTGAGAGAGAGAGAGAGTGAGATTGTGAGAGTGAGAGTGAGACTGTGAGAGTGAGAGAGACTGTGAGAGAGACAGAGAGACTGTGAGAGAGAGAGAGAGACTGTGAGAGAGAGAGAGACTGATGAGAGAGAGAGACTGTGAGAGAGAGAGACTGACTGTGAGAGAGAGAGAGAGAGTGAGACTGTGAGAGTGAGAGAGAGTGAGACTGTGAGAGTGGGAGAGAGACTCTGAGAGGGAGAGAGAGACTGTCGGAGAGAGAGAGTCTGTGAGAGTGAGAGATAGAGAGACTGTGAGTGAGAGAGAGAGAGAGACTGTGAGTGAGAGAGAGAGAGAGACTGTGAGTGAGAGAGAGAGAGACTGAGAGAGAGAGACGGTGAGAGAGAGAATCTGTGAGAGAGAGAGAGACTGTGGGAGAGAGAGAGACTGTGAGAGAGAGAGAGACTGTGAGAGAGAGAGACTGTGAGAGAGAGAGAGAGACTGTGAGAGAGAGAGAGAGATGGTGAGAGAGAGAGAGAGAGAGATGGTGAGAGAGAGACTGTGAGAGAGAGAGACTGTGTGAGAGAGAGAGAGACTGTGAGAGAGAGAGAGACTGTCAGAGAGAGAGAGACTGTCAGAGAGAGAGAGACTGTGAGAGAGAGAGAGACTGAGAGAGAAAGAGACTGAGAGAGAAAGAGACTGTGAGAGAGAGGCAGACTGTGAGAGAGAGAGAATGTGAGAGAGAGAGAGACAGTGAAAGAGAGAGAAAGACAGTGAAAGAGAGAGGGAGACTGTGAAAGAGAGAGAGAGACTGTGAGAGAGAGAGAGAGACTGTGAGAGAGAGACTGTGAGAGAGAGACTGTGAGAGAGAGAGAGAGACTGTGAGAGAGAGAGAGTGACTGTGAGAGAGAGAGAGTGACTGTAAGAGAGAGAGAGAGACTGTGAGAGAGAGAGAGACTGTGAGAGAGAGACTGTGAGAGAGAGAGAGACTGATGAGAGAGAGAGACTGTGAGAGAGAGAGACTGTGAGAGAGAGAGACTGTGAGAGAGAGAGACTGACTGTGAGAGAGAGAGTGAGATTGTGAGAGTGAGAGAGAGTGAGACTGTGAGAGTGAGAGAGAGACTGTGAGAGAGACAGAGAGACTGTGAGAGAGAGAGAGACTGTGAGAGAGAGAGAGACTGATGAGAGAGAGAGACTGTGAGAGAGAGAGACTGACTGTGAGAGAGAGAGAGAGAGTGAGACTGTGAGAGTGAGAGAGAGTGAGACTGTGAGAGTGAGAGAGAGACTCTGAGAGGGAGAGAGAGACTGTCGGAGAGAGAGAGTCTGTGAGAGTGAGAGAGAGACTGTGAGAGAGACTGTGAGAGAGAGACTGTGAGAGAGAGAGAGACTGTGAGAGAGAGAGAGTGACTGTGAGAGAGAGAGAGTGACTGTAAGAGAGAGAGAGAGACTGTGAGAGAGAGAGAGACTGTGAGAGAGAGAGAGACTGATGAGAGAGAGAGACTGTGAGAGAGAGAGACTGTGAGAGAGAGAGACTGACTGAGAGAGAGAGAGAGTGAGATTGTGAGAGTGAGAGTGAGACTGTGAGAGTGAGAGAGACTGTGAGAGAGACAGAGAGACTGTGAGAGAGAGAGAGAGACTGTGAGAGAGAGAGAGACTGATGAGAGAGAGAGACTGTGAGAGAGAGAGACTGACTGTGAGAGAGAGAGAGAGAGTGAGACTGTGAGAGTGAGAGAGAGTGAGACTGTGAGAGTGGGAGAGAGACTCTGAGAGGGAGAGAGAGACTGTCGGAGAGAGAGAGTCTGTGAGAGTGAGAGATAGAGAGACTGTGAGTGAGAGAGAGAGAGAGACTGTGAGTGAGAGAGAGAGAGAGACTGTGAGTGAGAGAGAGAGAGACTGAGAGAGAGAGACGGTGAGAGAGAGAATCTGTGAGAGAGAGAGAGACTGTGGGAGAGAGAGAGACTGTGAGAGAGAGAGAGACTGTGAGAGAGAGAGAGAGATGGTGAGAGAGAGAGAGAGAGAGATGGTGAGAGAGAGACTGTGAGAGAGAGAGACTGTGTGAGAGAGAGAGAGACTGTGAGAGAGAGAGAGACTGTCAGAGAGAGAGAGACTGTGAGAGAGAGAGAGACTGTGAGAGAGAGAGAGACTGAGAGAGAAAGAGACTGAGAGAGAAAGAGACTGTGAGAGAGAGGCAGACTGTGAGAGAGAGAGAATGTGAGAGAGAGAGAGACAGTGAAAGAGAGAGAAAGACAGTGAAAGAGAGAGGGAGACTGTGAAAGAGAGAGTGAGACTGTGAAAGAGAGAGAGAGACTGTGAAAGAGAGAGAGACTGTGAGAGAGAGAGACTGTGAGAGAGAGAGAGAGACTGTGAGAGAGAGAGAGAGACTGTGAGAGAGAGAGACTGTGAGAGAGAGAGGTTAGAAGAGAGAGAGGTTGAGAGAGAGAGGCTGTGAGAGAGAGAGAGACTGTGAGAGAGAGAGAGACTGTGAGAGAGAGAGAGACTGAGAGAGAAAGAGACTGAAAGAGAAAGAGACTGTGAGAGAGAGGCAGACTGTGAGAGAGAGAGAATGTGAGAGAGAGAGAGACAGTGAAAGAGAGAGAGAGACAGTGAAAGAGAGAGGGAGACTGTGAAAGAGAGAGAGAGACTGTGAGAGAGAGTGACTGTAAGAGAGAGAGAGAGACTGTGAGAGAAAGAGAGACTGTGAGAGAGAGAGACTGTGTGAGAGAGAGAGACTGTAAGAGAGAGAGAGACTGTAAGAGAGAGAGAGATTTGAGAGAGAGGGAGAGAGACTGTGTTTCTGTGTGTGTGTGTGTGTGATAGTGTGTGTGTGTGTCTGTGTGTGTGTGTGTGTGTCCGTGTGTGTATGTGTCTGTGTGTGTCTGAAAGCCGTGGTTAGGCTGGGGGGGAGAGCGAGAGGAAATGGCTGGCCCCAGCAAACATCCAGTGCCTCTCTCAGCCCAGGAGTTCTCTCTCTCTCTCTCTCTCGAGCCACCATCTCAGCCGAGGAAGTGGTTTCCTGGAAGCCCCAGAGCCCCAGGGTGAGAAGCGGGTGCAGAACCTGGCCAGAGAGCTCACTTCTCCCAGCGTGTTGGGGGCAGGGTCCGGGAGGGGACGATTGGGGTCCCAGGACCAAGACAAGGAGCTGGGAACACAGCCCCTAAGCCACATCAACTCCAAAGATATCACTGAGGGCGACTGAGAGAGACGCACACGCACACCAAGGACAAGGAGACAGACGATCCCCCATCACCCTCAGACACAAACACAATATCACCAAGTAGCCTTCCTGACAGGCGTAAGACATCACTGACCGGTTTCCAAATCACAACACAGCCGTCCCTAATTGCCCCCTTGAGAAGGTGGTGGGTGAGCCGCCTTCTTGAGCCGCTGCGGTCCCCGTGTGGTGTAGGTACACCCACGGCGCTGTTAGGGAGGGAGTTCCAGGATTTTGTCCCGTGTGGTGTAGGTACAACCACGGCGCTGTTAGGGAGGGAGTTCCAGGATTTTGTCCCGTGTGGTGTAGGTACACCCACGGCGCTGTTAGGGAGGGAGTTCCAGGATTTTGTCCCGTGTGGTGTAGGTACACCCACGGCGCTGTTAGGGAGGGAGTTCCAGGATTTTGTCCCGTGTGGTGTAGGTACACCCACGGCGCTGTTAGGGAGGGAGTTCCAGGATTTGGACCCAGCGACAGTGAAGGAACGGCCGATATATTTCCAAGTCGGGATGGTGAGGGTCTCGGAGGGGAACTTCCAGGTGCTGGTGTTCCCCATGTGTCTACTGCCCTTGTCCTTCTAGATGGTAGAGGTGGTGGGTTTGGGCGGCGCTGTCGAAGGAGCCTTGGTGAGTTGCTGCAGTGCATCTTGTAGATGGTACACACACTGCTGCTACTGTGCGTCGGTGGTGGAGGGAGTGAATGTTTGTGGATGGGGGGCCGATCAAGCGGGGCTACTTTGTCCTGGATGGTGACGAGCTTCTTGAGTGTTGTGGGAGCTGCAGACTCCCTATCTCTGTAATCACCTCGAGCCCCTACAAGCCTCCCAGTCTCTGTAACCTCCTCCAGCCCCTACACCCCTCCCTATCTCTGTAACCTCCTCCAGCCCCTACACCCCTCCCTATCTCTGTAACATCCTCCAGCCCCTACAACCCTCCCTATCTCTGTAACATCCTCCAGCCCCTACAGCACTCCCTAACTCTATAACCTCCTCCAGCACCTACAACACTCCCTATCTCTGTAACCTCCTCCAGCCCCTACACCCCTCCCTATCTCTGTAACATCCTCCAGCCCCTACAACCCTCCCTATCTCTGTAACATCCTCCAGCCCCTACAGCACTCCCTATCTCTGTAACCTCCTCCAGCACCTACAACACTCCCTATCTCTGTAACCACCACCAGCCCCTACAACCCTCCCAGTCTATGTAACCTCCTCCAGCCCCTACACCCCTCCCTATCTCTGTAACCTCCTCCAGCCCCTACAACAATCCCTATCTCTGTAACCACCTCCAGCCCCTACAACCCTCCCAGTCTCTGTAACATTCTCCAGCCCCTGCACCCCTCCCTATCTCTGTATCATCCTCCAGCCCCTACAACACTCCCTATCTCTGTAACCTCCTCCAGCCCCTACAACCCACCCTATCTCTGTAACCTCCTCCAGCACCTACAACAGTCCCTATCTCTATAAAGTCCTCCAGCCCGTACACCCCTCCCTATCTCTGTAACCTCCTCCATCACCCTACACCCCTCCCAATCTCTGTAACCTCCTCCAGCCCCTACACCCCTCCCTATCTCGGTAACCTCCTCCAGCACCTACAACCCTCCTTATCTCTGTAACCTACTCCAGCCCCTACAAAATTCCCTACCTCTGTAACCTCCTCCAGCCCCTACACACCTCCCTATCTCTGTAACCTCCTCCAGCCCCTACACCCCTCCCTATCTCTGTAACCTCCTCCAGCCCCTACAACTCTCCCTATCTCTGTAACATCCTCCAGACCCTACACCCCTCCCTATCTCTGTAACCTCCTCCAGCCCCTACACCCCTCCCTATCTCTGTAACCTCCTCCAGCCCCTACAACCCTCCCTATCTCTGTAACCTCCTCCAGCCCCGACAGCACTCCCTATCTCTGTAACCTCCTCCAGACCCGACAGCACTCCCTATCCTCCATCTCCAGACTCCCGAGCAAACCAGCACCCCCCCCACTCCAATTCACATTGCTCCGCCATTGGCGACTGGGCCTCCATCTGCCCGGAGCCTGGAATTCCCTCCCTATACCACTCTCCCTGTCTCCTTTCCCTCCCTCCATCTCACTCTCCCTCTCCTCCTTCAATGGGGTCCTTGCAAACCGACCTCTTGGACGGAGTTTGGGGAGGCCTGTCCCCAATGTCTCACGGGGGTGTGATATTTATGCCTCCCTCCCCTCCCCCCTCCCACCCTCACTGGGCAGCTCCTGTACTCAGATCCATTTGGCTTGGACTGAGCTGGTCTGGGCTGGGCTGGGCTGGATTGGGTTGGGATGGGATGGGTTGGGATGGGATGGTTTGGATTGGGTTGGGTTGGGATGGGTTGGATTGGATTGGGTTGGGATGGGATGCGATGGATTGGTTTGGATTGGGTTGGGTTGGGATGGGTTGGATTGGATTGGGTTGGGATGGGTTGGGATGGGTTGGATTGGATTGGGTTGGGATGGGATGCGATGGATTGGTTTGGATTGGGTTGGGTTGGGATGGGTTGGATTGGATTGGGTTGGGATGGGATGCGATGGATTGGTTTGGATTGGGTTGGGTTGGGTTGGGTTGGGATGGGTTGGGATGGGTTGGGATGGGTTGGATTGGATTGGGTTGGGATGGTATGGGTTGGATTGGTTTGGATTGGGTTGGGTTGGGTTGGGTTGGGTTGGGATGGGTTGGGATGGGTTGGGATGGGTTGGGTTAGATTGGGTTGGGTTGGGTTGGGATGGGTTGGGATGGGTTGGGATGGGTTGGGATGGGTTGGGTTAGATTGGATTGGGTTGTGTTGGGATGGGTTGGATTGGATTGGATTGGGATGGGTTGGGATGGGTTGGGATGGGTTGGGATGGGTTGGGATGGGTTGGGATGGGTTGGGTTAAATTGGGTTGGGTTGGGTTGGGATGGGTTGGGTTGGATTGGATTGGGTTGGGTTAGGTTGGATTGGATTGGATTGGGATGGGTTGGGTTGGGTTGGGTTGGGTTGGGATGGGATGGTTTGGATTGGGTTGGATTGGGATGGGTTGGGATGGGTTGGATTGGATTGGGTTGGGATGGGATGCGATGGATTGGTTTGGATTGGGTTGTGTTGGGTTGGGTTGGGATGGGTTGGGATGGGTTGGATTGGATTGGGTTGGGTTGGGTTGGGTTGGGATGGGTTGGGATGTGTTGGATTGGATTGGGTTGTGTTGGGTTGGGTTGGGATGGGTTGGGATGGGTTGGATTGGATTGGGTTGGGTTGGGTTGGGATGGGTTGGGATGGGTTGGATTGGATTGGGTTGTGTTGGGTTGGGTTGGGATGGGTTGGGATGGGTTGGATTGGATTGGGTTGGGTTGGGTTGGGTTGGGATGGGTTGGGATGGGTTGGGATGGGTTGGATTGGATTGGGTTGGGATGGATTGGGTTGGGTTGTGTTGGGTTGGGTTGGGATGGGTTGGGATGGGTTGGATTGGATTGGGTTGGGTTGGGTTGGGTTGGGATGGGTTGGGATGGGTTGGGATGGGTTGGGATGGGTTGGGATGGATTGGGTTGGGTTGTGTTGGGATGGGTTGGATTGGATTGGATTGGGATGGGTTGGGAGTGCCGATGGTGCGAGCGGGGGTGCGTGGTGGGGGGGGGGGGGGGGGGGGGGGGGGGGTGGGGGGGTCAGAGGCCGGAGGTTGGGAAGTAAGTCTCCCAGTGTGGGATGGGCTCCTCGGATCACGTCCGAGAGAGAGAGAGAGAGAGAGAAAGGAGATAGCGGAAGCGGGAAATCCGATTGGCTGGGGGTGGGGGGGTTTGCGTGGGATCCTGCTGTGCACAGTGGTGGGGGGGCTGGGGTGGTGTGGGACGGGGCCGTACTTCACACTCGGGGGACTGGGAGGTGCTCCGGGGCTGTAAGCGGGAGGGGTCGGTCGGGAGGCCCAGCGGCTAGGGGAGGCCTAGGGCGCAGGCCTCGAGCCTGACGACAGAGCGAGAGGAAGCGCACGGCGCCGGGGGAGAGGGCGGGAGGCATCCGGCCGGGCGCAGTGGGTGGGTGAGTGAGCTGGGGTGGGGGGGGGTGGCGGGAGGTGAGGCTCAGCTCCGGAAGGTTCCGGCTGCCTCAGAGATAGGTAGGCCCGATCCGGAGCCTGCCCCTCCCCCCACCCAGCCATCCGCTCAGATGCCACATCCTGGAACAGTTTGCAAGGCAACCCACTCGCACAAGACACGTGGCCCTCTCTGTCTCGACTGCGCAGCCTCAAAACACGGGGACCATCAGCTTATATCACAGCCACGGTTACAGCGTAAACCTCCCTCTACACTGTCCCCATAAAACACTCCCAGGACAGGTACAGCACGGGGTTAGATACAGAGTAAATCTCCCTCTACACTGTCCCCATCAAACACTCCCAGGACAGGTACAGCACGGGGTTAGATACAGAGTAAATCTCCCTCTACACTGTCCCCATAAAACACTCCCAGGACAGGTACAGCACGGGGTTAGATACAGAGTAAATCTCCCTCTACACTGTCCCCATCAAACACTCCCAGGACAGGTACAGCACGGGGTTGGATACAGAGTAAAGCTCCCTCTACACTGTCCACATCAAACACTCCCAGGAGAGGTACAGCACGGGGTTAGATACAGAGTAAATCTGTTTATTATTGTGGTTTTCAGTGTTTGATCAAAGCTGCCAACTTCCTGGACTGAAAGAGGTCAAGATTCTCTCCATCGACCGTTTGGTCAGAGACCAGATGTGGTTTTTCACCACATCAAAACTAACCACGTTTCACTGTCTCCTCAGGTCTCGTCGATGCTCTGAATGACCGTAGTGTTGAGTGCATACTTCAATGGAATTTTTTATCCCTCTCTCTGTTTCTCTCACTCTCCTTCAACAGACTGGAGACAAACTGCACAATGCTGAGGTAGAGGGGGGCTGCTGGAGGTTACAGAGATAGGGAGGGGTGTAGGGGCTGCTGGAGATTACAGAGATAGGGAGGGTTGTAGGAGCTGGAGGAGGTTACAGAGATAGGGAGGGGTGTAGGGGCTGGAGGAGGTTACAGAGATAGGGAGGGGTGTAGGGGCTGGTGGAGGTTACAGAGATAGGGAGGGGTGTAACGGCTGGAGGAGGTTACAGAGATAGGTAGTGTTGTTGGGGCTGGAGGAGGTTACAGAGATAGGGAGGGTTGTATGGGCTGGAGGACGTTACAGAGATAGGGAGTGTTGTAGGGGCTGGAGCAGGTTACAGAGATAGGGAGTGTAGTAGGGGCTTGATGAGTTAACAGAGATAGGGGGGGTTGTAGGGGCTGGAGGAGGTTAAAGACATAGGGAGGTTTGTAGGGGCTGGAGGATGTTACAGAGATAGGGTGGGTTGTAGGGGCTGGAGGAGGTTACAGAGATAGGGAGGGGTGTAGGGACTGGAGGAGGTTACAGAGAGAGGGAGGGGTGTAGGGGCTGGAGGAGGTTAAAGAGAAAGGGAGGGTTGTAGGGGCTGGAGAATGTTACAGAGGTAGGGAGTGGTGTAGGGGCTGGAGGAGGTTACAGAGATAGGGAGGGGTGTAGGGGGCTGTGGGAGGTTACAGAGATAGGGAGGGTTGTAGGTGCTGGAGGAGGTTACAGAGATAGGGAGAGGTGGATGGGCTGGAGGAGGTTACAGAGATAGGGAAGGTTGTAGGGGCTGGAGGAGTTTACAGCGATAGGGAGGGGTGTAGGTTCTGGGACAGGTTACAGAGATAGGGAGGGTTGTAGGGCTGGAGGAGGTTACAGAGATAGGGAGGTGTGCAGGTGCCGGAGGAGGTTATAGAGATAGGGAGGGTTGTATGGGGCTGGAGGGAAGTTATAGAGATAGGGAAGGTTGTAGGGGCTGGGGGAGGTTACAGAGATTGGGAGGGGTGTAGGGGCTGGAGGAGGTTACAGAGATAGGGAGGAGTGTAGGGGCGGGAGGAGGTTACAGAGATAGGGAGGGGTGTAGGGGCTGGAGGAGGTTACAGAGATAGGGAGGGCTGGAGGGGCTGGGGGAGGTTACAGAGATAGGGAGGGTTGTAGGGGCTGGAGGAGGTTAAAGACATAGGGAGGTTTGTAGGGGCTGGAGGATGTTACAGAGATAGGGTGGGTTGTAGGGGCTGGAGGAGGTTACAGAGATAGGGAGGGGTGTAGGGACTGGAGGAGGTTACAGAGAGAGGGAGGGGTGTAGGGGCTGGAGGAGGTTAAAGAGAAAGGGAGGGTTGTAGGGGCTGGAGAATGTTACAGAGGTAGGGAGTGGTGTAGGGGCTGGAGGAGGTTACAGAGATAGGGAGGGGTGTAGGGGGCTGTGGGAGGTTACAGAGATAGGGAGGGTTGTAGGTGCTGGAGGAGGTTACAGAGATAGGGAGAGGTGGATGGGCTGGAGGAGGTTACAGAGATAGGGAAGGTTGTAGGGGCTGGAGGAGTTTACAGCGATAGGGAGGGGTGTAGGTTCTGGGACAGGTTACAGAGATAGGGAGGGTTGTAGGGCTGGAGGAGGTTACAGAGATAGGGAGGTGTGCAGGTGCCGGAGGAGGTTATAGAGATAGGGAGGGTTGTATGGGGCTGGAGGGAAGTTATAGAGATAGGGAAGGTTGTAGGGGCTGGGGGAGGTTACAGAGATTGGGAGGGGTGTAGGGGCTGGAGGAGGTTACAGAGATAGGGAGGAGTGTAGGGGCGGGAGGAGGTTACAGAGATAGGGAGGGGTGTAGGGGCTGGAGGAGGTTACAGAGATAGGGAGGGCTGGAGGGGCTGGGGGAGGTTACAGTGATAGGGAGGGGTGTAGGGGCTGGAGGAGTTTACAGAGATAGGGAGGGTGTAGGGGTTGGAGGGGGTTACAGAGATAGGGAGGGTTGTAGGGGCTGGAGGAGTTTACAGAGATAGGGAGGGTTGTAGAGGCTGGAGGAGTTTACAGAGATAGGGAGGGGTGTAGGGGCTGGAGGATGTTACAGAGATAGGGAGTGGTGTAGGGACTGGAGGAGGTTACAGAGAGAGGGAGGGGTGTAGGGGCTGGAGGAGGTTAAAGAGAAAGGGAGGGTTGTAGTGGCTGGAGAATGTTACAGAGGTAGGGAGTGGTGTAGGGGCTGGAGGAGGTTACAGAGATAGGGAGGGGTGTACGGGCTGGAGGAGATTACTGAGGTAGGGAGGGTTGTAGTGGCTGGAGGAGGTTACAGAGATAGGGAGGGGTGTATGGGCTGGAGGCGGTTACAGAGATAGGGAGGGGTGTAGGGGCGGGAGGAGGTTACAGAGATAGGGAGGGGTGTAGGGGCGGGAGGAGGTTACAGAGATAGGGAGGGGTGTAGGGGCTGGAGGAGGTTACAGAGATAGGGAGGGGTGGAGGGGCTGGAGGAGGTTACAGAGATAGGGAAGGTTGTAGGGGCTGGAGGAGTTTACAGTGATAGGGAGGGGTGTAGGGTCTGGGACAGGTTACAGAGATAGGGAGGGTTGTAGGGCTGGAGGAGGTTACAGAGATAGGGAGGTGTGCAGGTGCCGGAGGAGGTTATAGAGATAGGGAGGGTTGTATGGGGCTGGAGGGAAGTTATAGAGATAGGGAAGGTTGTAGGGGCTGGGGGAGGTTACAGAGATTGGGAGGGTTGTAGGGGCTGGAGGAGGTTATTGAGATTGGGAGGGTTGTAGGGGCTGGAGGTGGTTACAGAGATAGGGAAGGGTGTAGGGGCTGGAGGAGGTTACAGAGATAGGGAGGGGTGTAGGGGCGGGAGGAGATTACAGAGATAGGGAGGGGTGTAGGGGCTGGAGGAGTTTACAGAGAAAAGGTGGGGTGTAGGGGCTGGAGGAGGTTACAGAGATAGGGAGGGGTGTAGGGGTTGGAGGATGTTACAGAGATAGGGAGGTGTGTAGATGCCGGAGGAGGTTACAGAGATAGGGAGGGTTGTATGTGCTCGAGGAGATTCCAGAGATAGGGAGGGTTGTAGGGGCTGCAAGAGGTTACAGAGATTGGGAGGTTTGTAGGGGCTGGAGGAGGTTACAGAGAGAGGGAGGGTTGTAGGGTCTGGAGGAGTTTACAGAGATAGGGAGAGTTGTAGTGGCTGGAGGAGGTTACAGACATAGGGAGGGTGTTAGGGGCTGCTAGAGGGTACAGAGATAGGGAGGGTTGTAGGGGCTGGAGGAGATTTCAGTGGTAGGGAGGGGTGTAGGGTCTGGAGGATGTTACAGAGATAGGGAGGGGTGTAGGGGCTGGAGGAGGTTACAGAGATAGGGAGGGGTGTAGGAGCTGGAGGAGGTTAAAGAGATAGGAAGGGTTGTAGGGGCTGGAGGAGGTTACAGAGATAGGGAGTGGTGTAGAGGCTGGAGGAGGTTACAGAGATAGGGAGGGGTGTAGGATCTGGAGGAGGTTACAGAGATAGGGAGGGTTGTAGGTTCTGGAGGAGGTTACAGAGATAGGGAGGGGTGTAGGGGCTGGAGGAGGTTACAGAGATAGGGAAGTGTATAGGGGCTCTCTCAGCACTGACCCTCCGACAGTGCGGCCCTCCCTCAGCACTGACCCTCCGACAGTGCTGCTCTCCCTCAGTACTGACCCTCCGACATTGCGGCTCTCCCTCAGCACTGACCCTCCGACAGTGCGGCGCTGCCTCAGCACTGACTCTCCGACAGTGCGACTCTCCCTCAGCAATGACCCTCCACCACCGACACACAGTAGCAGCAGTGTGTGTACCATCTACAAGATGCACTGCAGCAACTCACCAAGGCTCCTTCGACAGCGCCGCCCAAACCCACGGCCTCTACCATCTAGAAGGACAAAGGCAGCAGACACATGGGGAACACCAGCACCTGGAAGTTCCCTTCCGAGTCCCTCACCATCCCGACTTGGAAATATATCGGCCGTTCCTTCACTGTCGCTGGGTCCAAATCCTGGGAACTCCCTCCCTAACAGCGCCGTGGGTGTACCTACACCACACGGGACAAAATCCTGGAACTCCCTCCCTAACAGCGCCGTGGGTGTACCTACACCACACGGGACAAAATCCTGGAACTCCCTCCCTAACAGCGCCGTGGGTGTACCTACACCACAGGGACAAAATGCTGGAACTCCCTCCCTAACAGCGCTGTGGGTGTACCTACACCACACGGAGACTGCAGCGGCTCAAGAAGGCGGCTCATCCACCACCTTCTCGAGGGGTAATTAAGTCAGACAGTGAGCAACATGAGTTTCTTTGATCGGTCCACTTTGTGACCATTGAGGGTAACAGGACTTGGGACCAACATTGTCTCTAACACTCACTCTAACCACCAGGTGAAAAGACATGGGATTGTCGGGGGTGTCAAAGGATATCAGGCATGGATCCTGTTTCTACATCTAACATTTTAAACAGTAGAAGTTTCTGCTTTTCACAACAATTCAGCTGTGGATTATTGAGGGACATTCCCAGCGAGATGACAGATAATCTGGTTCCTGACAGCTGAACTGTGAATTAGACCTGCCCAGAGACACGTGTAGTACAAGGACTGTCCAACAGTGACATCTAACGTCTGCTGTCAAAACACACTCCATGTGACTGACACAGGGTTAGATACAGAGTAAATCTCCCTCTACACCGTCCCCATCAAACACTCCCAGGGCAGGTACAGCAGGGGTTAGATACAAACTAAAGCTCCCTCTACACTGTCACCATCAAACCCTCCCAGGACAGGTACAGCACGGGGTTAGATACAGAGTAAATCTCCCTCTACACTGTCCCCATCAAACACTCCCAGGACAGGTACAGCACGGGGTTCGATACAGAGTAAATCTCCCTCTACACTGTCCCCATCAAACACTCCCAGGACAGGTACAGCACGGGGTTAGATACAGAGTAAATCTCCCTCTACACTGTCCCCATCAAACACTCCCAGGGCAGGTACAGCACGGGGTTAGATACAGAGTAAATCTCCCTCTACACTGTCCCCATCAAACACTCCCAGGACAGGTACAGCACGGGGTTAGATAAAGTGTAAATCTCCCTCTACACTGTCCCCATCAAACACTCCCAGGACAGGTACAGCACGGGGTTAGATACAGAGTAAAGCTCCCTCTGCACCGTCCCCATCAAACACTCACAGGAAAGGTACAGCACGGGGTTAGATACAGAGTAAATCTCCCTCTCTACACTGTCCCCAACAAACACTCCCAGGACAGGAACAGCACAGGGTTAGATACAGAGTAAATCTCCCTCTACACCGTCCCCATCAAACACTCCCAGGACAGGTACAGCACGGGGTTAGATATAGAGTAAATCTCCCTCTACACCGTCCCCATCAAACACTCCCAGGACAGGTACAGCACGGGGTTAGATATAGAGTAAATCTCCCTCTACACTGTCCCCATCAAACACTCCCAGGACAGGTACAGCACGGGGTTAGATACAGAGTAAATCTCCCTCTACACCGTCCCCATCAAACACTCCCAGGACAGGTACAGCACGGGGTTAGATATAGAGTAAATCTCCCTCTACACTGTCCCCATCAAACACTCCCAGGACAGGTACAGCACAGGGTTAGATACAGAGTAAATCTCCCTCTACACCGTCCCCATCAAACACTCCCAGGACAGGTACAGAACGGGGTAAGATACAGAGTAAAGCTCCCTCTACACTGTCCCCATCAAACACTCTGAGGACAGGTACAGCACGGGGTAAGGTACAGAGTAAATCTCCCTCTACACTGTCCCCATCAAACACTCCCAGGACAGGTACAGCACGGGGTAACATACAGAGTAAAGCTCCCTCTACACTGTCCCACTCCCCCACTTCATTGCCACCTGCAGTGTTGGCCTCGCTGTTGCTGTGCAGCATTCCCTGCGTCGCTCTGCGGTACCTTGCTGGGGATCGAGAGCTCCCCGAGGCACCGTGCACAGTGACTGCTGCTCCACCAGGGTTGCTGCTCCCAGCCTCCGACTTCACGTGTGAACAGATCCCCTCGCGGGTAAGCACCGGACTCCAGTGCAGTGCGTTTCACTCCATCCGATCGCTCAGCTGACAGCCTGGGAGCATGAGAAGGCCACTCAGCCCATCGAGCCTGCTCCGCCCTTCCACCCCCATCCCGGCTGTTCGAACCCTTCAGCACCTTTTAACCACGCTACCCCACCACCCCATTGCGTTCCTGATAATCAGAAATCTATCACTCCCGATGTTAAATGTACTGAGGGATGGGGCTCCCACAGCCTCTGGGGATCAGAGAATTCCATCGATTCACAACCCCCGGGGTAAAGTCAAATTCTCCTCATCTCGGCCCCAAGTCGCTTCCCCCTCATCTTGAAATCGTGTCCACCCGCCCACCCAAGTCCTGCCTCTCCAGCCAAGGGAATCGCCCTCCCCGCTCCTACCCCTGTCCTTCCCTTTTAAATATTTTACATGTTTCAACGAGATCCCAACCCTCAGCCTTCGAAATCTCTGGGAGACATCGAGAACCCGGTGAAAGGGACTCGAACCAACAGGTGCAGAGTCGTAAAGATGACACTAGGTAAACTCTTCATTACCCACCCCCTCCCCAACCCCGCAGTAACACCCTTCCTCGGGTTAAGGGGACCGAAATCGCGCCCGCTACTCCAGGGGCGGGTCTAACTGAGACGCCGTACAGCTGAAGGTAGACCTCGCGGTCAGAACCATTCTGCTGCCCCATCGCTGTCAAGGGCCACTCAAAGGGTCAAGTGGAATTTTGGCCTATGTTGTGAGGGGGTTCGGGAGTTTAACAATAGGGAAGTCCTGGTGCTACTCTACAGGGTGACGGTGAATCCGCAGCCGAAGTACTGCGTACAGTTCCAGTCCCTGTATCCAAGAAACGATGATACTAGCGTTGGGGGGGGCGTCCAGAAGGGATCGACCAGGCTGATCCCAGGGATGAAGGGGCTGCATCACCATGAGCGTTTCAACACGTTAGGCCTTTATTCACTAGGGTTTAGAAGGACGAGGGGCAATCTTAGTGAAGTGGACACGATTCTGAGGGGCTCGACAGGGTAGATGTCCCGTCAGTTGGGGGGGGCGAATCTCGAATGAGGGGACGTGCAAGATTATGAGGGGGCTCAAGAGGGTTCGATGTTGAGATGTTCCCACTAGTGAGGGGGGGGGGCGAAGAGAATCTCACATGAGGGGACTGAGGTACAGAATTAAGGGGTCACTCATTTAAGACTTGAGGCGCGTTGGAATTTCTTCCCTCAGAAGGTAGCGAGTGTCGGGAATTCTCCACGTCTGGGAAGCAATGGAGGCTCGATTGCTGAAAGTGCTTAAAAGAGCAGGTGGATAGATTTTTTTTTCCTGAAATAATCGGGGGGGGGGCCGAGGGCCGGGGTGGGTCAGCCACGATGGGATTGAGTGGCGGGGCAGGCTGGAAGGGCCAGAATGGCCCTCTCACCGAGGGCACTCGGTTCCGCTCTTGCACACTCACGCTCTCTAATCTCTCGCCGCTCACAAAACGCCCTCACAGGGAGGAGCAGACTAGACGTGGCGAGCAGAGAGCCTCACGTTCTGCCCCGGACGCTCTCCCACCAGCGACGCTCCAGCCCCTGCACTGGATCACACCCCCAAATTCCCTCCACTCCCTCTGAAGCCACTCTCCGCTCCATCCTCAAAATGCCCACAAGAACATCGGCCTCCCCTCCACACACCACCCGCCAAGGAGCCGGAGAACGGAGACGCGCCCTGTTCGAGGCTGCAGAATGACATGAGACAGAGAGAGAGAGAGAGATAGAGAAGCACAGCGCGAGATAGAGAGCGGTCACGCGAGGGGCAGAGAGCGGTCACGCGAGGGGCAGAGAGCGGTCACGCGAGGGGCAGAGAGCGGTCACGCGAGGGGCAGAGAGCGGTCACGCGAGGGGCAGAGAGCGGTCACGCGAGGGGCAGAGAGCGGTCACGCGAGGGGCAGAGAGCGGTCACGCGAGGGGCAGAGAGCGGTCACGCGAGGGGCAGAGAGCGGTCACGCGAGGGGCAGAGAGCGGTCACGCGAGGGGGCAGAGAGCGGTCACGCGAGGGGCAGAGAGCGGTCACGCGAGGGGCAGAGAGCGGTCACGCGAGGGGCAGAGAGCGGTCACGCGAGGGGCAGAGAGCGGTCACGCGAGGGGCAGAGAGCGGTCACGCGAGGGGCAGAGAGCGGTCACGCGAGGGGCAGAGAGCGGTCACGCGAGGGGCAGAGAGCGGTCACGCGAGGGGCAGAGAGCGGTCACGCGAGGGGCAGAGAGCGGTCACGCGAGGGGCAGAGAGCGGTCACGCGAGGGGCAGAGAGCGGTCACGCGAGGGGCAGAGAGCGGTCACGCGAGGGGCAGAGAGCGGTCACGCGAGGGGCAGAGAGCGGTCACGCGAGGGGCAGAGAGCGGGCGCGAGGGGCAGAGAGCGGGCGCGAGGGGCAGAGAGCGGGCGCGAGGGGCAGAGAGCGGGCGCGAGGGGCAGAGAGCGGGCGCGAGGGGCAGAGAGCGGGCGCGAGGGGCAGAGAGCGGGCGCGAGGGGCAGAGAGCGGGCGCGAGGGGCAGAGAGCGGGCGCGAGGGGCAGAGAGAGAGGGCGCAAGGGGCAGAGAGAGGGTGCAAGGGGCAGAGAGAGAGGGCGCAAGGGGCAGAGAGAGAGGGCATGAGGGGCAGAGAGAGAGGGCGTGAGAACGGGAGAGAGATAGACAATGATATAGATTCAGGGTGAGTGGGTGAGAATGAGTGAGAGACGGAGACCAGCTGATTATTTTACACTTTATAGCTTTATTCAAAGAGCAACACACAATGTGTATATTCCACCGCAATTTACCCACTCCCCCCACCCCACCCCACCCCGGAACACCCCCCTCCCTCCCCCAAAACCCCTCACCCCACCCCCCCCTTACCCCCACCACCAATCTCACTCTGTGCCTTCTGAACCCTTCCTCCCCACCCCCGCTTTAAACCTGGCAACGCCAAACCTCACTCCGAAACCCCAACTCCATCTCCAATTGTGGCACACTCCAGATTCAACCCTTGCTGCTCGTCTTTATAGCGACAGGTACACACTCCCCTTAAAGAGACACGCACACCCGACCCACTCCCCTTAAAGAGACACGCACACCCGACCCACTCCCCTTAGAGACACACACACCCGACCCACTCCCCTTAAAGACACGCACACCCGACCCACTCCCCTTAAAGAGACAAGCACACCCGACCCACTCCCCTTAGAGACACGCACACCCGACTCACTCCCCTTAAAGAGACACGCACACCCGACCCACTCCCCTTAGAGACACGCACACCCGACCCACTCCCCTTAAAGAGACACGCACACCCGACTCACTCCCCTTAAAGAGACACGCACACCCGACCCACTCCCCTTAGAGACACGCACACCCGACCCACTCCCCTTAAAGAGACACGCACACACGACCCACTCCCCTTAAAGAGAGACACACCCGACCCACACCCCTTAAAGAGACACGCACACCCGACCCACTCCCCTTAGAGACACGCACACCCGACCCACTCCCCTTAAAGAGACACGCACACCCGACCCACTCCCCTTAAAGAGACACGCACACACGACCCACTCCCCTGAAAGAGAGACACACCCGACCCACTCCCCTTAAAGAGACACGCACACCCGACCCACTCCCCTTAGAGACACGCACACCCGACCCACTCCCCTTAAAGAGACACGCACACCCGACCCACTCCCCTTAAAGAGACACGCACACCCGACCCACTCCCCTTAAAGAGACACGCACACCCGACCCACTCCCCTTAAAGAGACACGCACACACAACCCACTCCCCTTAAAGAGAGACACACCTGACCCACTCCCCTTAAAGAGACACGCACACCCGACCCACTCCCCTTAAAGAGACACGCACACACAGGACCCACTCCCCTTAAAGAGAGACACACCCGACCCACTCCCCTTAAAGAGACACGCACACCCGACCCACTCCCCTTAAAGAGACACGCACACCCGACCCACTCCCCTTAAAGAGACACGCACACACAACCCACTCCCCTTAAAGAGAGACACACCTGACCCACTCCCCTTAAAGAGACACGCACACCCGACCCACTCCCCTTAAAGAGACACGCACACACAGGACCCACTCCCCTTAAAGAGAGACACACACACACACACACCCATTTTTAAAAATATCCACTTTCGCCTGCCGCTTCCAACCCGCACCCAACCACACCCCCAGCTTCCCTCTCACCTCGGCATCAGAAAATGGAAGGGCTGCTGAGCAGCTAGGGGAGGCTTCACACTCCACCAAGAAGAGGAGGGTTTTTGGGGGGGGGGGTGGGGGGGTGGAACTGTCAGGCAGGGGGGTGAGGAACGTTGGGGGAATAGGAGGTGGAATCAGTGGGGGGCGGGGGGGGGGGAAGTTAGCCATTCCTCACCTGGGGAGGTGCTGGCACAGGGAGGTGGGGAACAACGCGCTAACGCGCGCACACACACACACACACACACACACACACACACACAGCTTGCAGCCTGGCTCCCTATTGGTCAACGGCCGGCACAGCTCCTTCGATCCACACATCAGCTGGCACATTGAACCCAAGGAGGGGGGGGGAGGGAGAGAGAACCTATGCGGAAAGGGAGGAAGGGCATCACACTCCTTTGCACCCAACAGGAGCTCTGGTGTCCGGTACGGGTCGGCGCGGGGCGCTGGGGAGAGCAGGGGAGCGTCTCAAGATGGCCGCCAGGCGGTCAAGGGCGACCGACCTTGGCCGCTCTAAAAATGGCCGCCACCATCATCCTCACAGGCCCCTTGTCTCACCTCACTGCTCGCAATCGGCCGCTCACTCTCGGCAACAAGTCGATAAGCGGGAATATTAAAGGTGTTCTCTCTCTGAGAGAGAGAGAGAGGACTGAGAGACACCTGTCAGTGCACAGATATCTCCCTGAGAGAGAGAGAGAGAGACTGAGAGACACCTGTCAGTGTACAGATATCTCCCTGGGCCTTTCCTGCAGTCAATCCCACATTCGGCCAATAATGAAGCCTGGGCCTTTCTTGCGGTCAATCCCACATTCGGCCAAAAACGGAGCCTGGGCCTTTCTTGTGGTCAATCCCACATTCGGCCAATCATGAAGCCTGGGCCTTTCCTGCGGTCAATCCCACATTCGGCCAATCATGAAGCCTGGGCCTTTCCTGCGGTCAATCCCACATTCGGCCAATCATGAAGCCTGGGCCTTTCCTGCGGTCAATCCCACATTCGGCCAATCATGAAGCCTGGGCCTTTCCTGCGGTCAATCCCACATTCGGCCAATCATGAAGCCTGGGCCTTTCCTGCGGTCAATCCCACATTCGGCCAATCATGAAGCCTGGGCCTTTCCTGCGGTCAATCCCACATTCGGCCAATCATGAAGCCTGGGCCTTTCCTGCGGTCAATCCCACATTCGGCCAATCATGAAGCCTGGGCCTTTCCTGCGGTCAATCCCACATTCGGCCAATCATGAAGCCTGGGCCTTTCCCGCGGTCAATCCCACATTCGGCCAATGATGAAGCCTGGGCCTTTCCCGCGGTCAATCCCACATTCGGCCAATCATGAAGCCTGGGCCTTTCCTGCGGTCAATCCCACATTCGGCCAATCATGAAGCCTGGGCCTTTCCCGCGGTCAATCCCACATTCGGCCAATGATGAAGCCTGGGCCTTTCCCGCGGTCAATCCCACATTCGGCCAATGATGAAGCCTGGGCCTTTCCTGCGGTCAATCCCACATTCGGCCAATAATGAAGCCTGGGCCTTTCTTGTGGTCAATCCCGCACTAGGCCAAAAACGGAGCCTGGGCCTTTCCTGCGGTCAATCCCACATTGGGCCAAAAACGGAGCCTGGGCCTTTCCTGCGGTTATTCACACAATAGGCTAAACATGGGGCCTGCGCCAATACCGAGTTGAGTGCTACACTAGGCCGAGAACGCAGCCCGGGGCCTATCCCCGCGGTCGACCCCGCACTGGGGCCGTGGCCCTGCCCAGGAGTTCTCGGTGGCACAAGGGCTGGGGAGGAGGGTGGAGGGTGGAGGGGTGAGGGGTGAGGTGGGTAAGGAGACGGGGAATCGTTCCCGGGGGGGGGGGGGGGGGGGGGTTGCCGAACCAAACAAGGGAGGAGTCGTTTCCTATCGGTTTTAAGCTCCTTGGCGCCGCATCGAAACCTCTTCACAAACACACAAAACTCTGGTTAAAAAACTGGCAGCGGGAGAAAGGGAGATTCTTCGAACAGGCCAAGACCACAGTCACACAGATCAGGGGCTGGAAGAGCTCCCCTTCTGTTCGTAAACGTCCTCCCCAAGCCCTTCCACCGCCACCCTAACACCACCCCCCCTCCCCACCCCCCCACCCCATCACCCCATCACCCCACCCCCCCCCCCCCCAACCCCAAAACTACTCTGGGAAGCTCCGCCGGAACTAGGAGTTGTCAGGCCCCTCCACTTTGTCCTTCTCTTGCCGAGGCTTGGCCCCTCCAAAGATGGCCGAGTTGGGGTTGGCTACTTGGTTCAGCGGGGCGGAGATGGTCCGGGGCTTCAGCTGGAGCCTGGGTCTCTGAGCTCGCTCCTCTGTGAGGTGGGGAGGGGGAGAGAGAGAGGGGGAGAGAGAGAGGGGGAGAGAGAGAGGGGGTGAGAGAGAGGGGGTGAGAGAGAGGGGGTGAGAGAGAGAGGGGGTGAGAGAGAGGGGGTGAGAGAGAGAGGGGGTGAGAGAGAGGGTGAGAGAGCGGGGGTGAGAGAGCGGGGGTGAGAGAGAGAGTGGGTGAGAGAGGGGGTGAGAGAGGGGGTGAGAGAGAGAGGGGGTGAGAGAGGGGGTGAGAGAGAGAGAGGGGGAGAGAGAGAGAGGGGGAGAGAGAGAGAGGGGGAGAGAGAGAGGGGGAGAGAGAGGAGGAGAGAGAGGAGGAGATTGTGAGGAGAGAGTGAGAGGTGAGAGAGAGGAGGAGAGAGAGCAGGAGAGAGAGAGGAGAGAGAGAGAGAGGGGAGAGAGAGGAGGAGAGTGAGAGGAGAGAGAGAGGGGGAGAGAGACAGGGGGAGAGAGAGAGGAGGAGAGAGAGAGGAGGAGAGAGAGAGGAGGAGAGAGAGGAGCAGAGAGAGAGGAGAGAGAGGAGGAGAGAGAGGAGGAGAGAGAGGGGGAGAGAGAGAGAGGAGTGTGAGAGAGGAGGAGAGAGAAAGGAGGAGAGACAGGGAGAGAGAGAGGGAGAGAGAGAGGGAGAGAGAGAGGGAGAGAGAGGGCGAGAGAGAGGGGGAGAGAGAGGGGGAGAGAGAGGGGGAGAGAAAGAGGGAGAGAGAGGGGGAGAGAGAGGGGGAGAGAGAGGGAGAGAGAAGAGGAGAGAGAGGGGGAGAGAGGGAGAGGGGGAGAGAGGGAGAGGGGGAGAGAGGGGGAGAGAGAGAGGGGGAGAGAGAGGGGGAGAGAGAGAGAGAGGGAGAGAGAGAGGGAGAGAGAGAGGGAGAGAGAGAGGGGGAGAGAGAGGGGGAGAGAGAGGGGGAGAGAGAGGGGGAGAGAGAGGGGGAGAGAGAGGGGGAGAGAGAGGGAGAGAGAGAGGGGGAGAGAGAGGGGGAGAGAGAGGGGGAGAGAGAGGGGGAGAGAGAGGGGGAGAGAAGAGGGAGAGAGAGGAGGAGAGAGAGGGGGAGAGAGAGGGGGAGAGAAAGGGGGAGAGAGAGGAGGAGAGAGAGGCGGAGAGAGAGGAGGAGAGCGAGAGGAGGAGAGAGAGGAGGAGAGAGAGAGGAAGAGAGAGGAGGAGAGTGAGAGGACAGAGAGGAGGAGAGAGAGGTGGAGAGAGAAAGGGGGAGAGAGAGGGGGAGAGAGAGGGGAGAGAGAGGGGAGAGAGAGAGGGGGAGAGAGAGGGAGAGAGAGAGGGGGAGAGAGGGGGGAGAGAGAGGGGGGAGAGAGAGGGGGAGAGAGAGGGGGAGAGAGAGGGGGAGAGAGAGGGGGAGAGAGAGGGGGAGAGAGAGGGGGAGAGAGAGGTGGAGAGAGAGGGGGAGAGAGAGGGGGAGAGAGAGGGGGAGCGAGAGGGGGAGAGAGAGGGGAGAGAGAGGGGGAGAGAGAGGGGGAGAGAGAGGGGGAGAGAGAGGGAGAGAGAGAGGGGAGAGAGAGGAGGAGAGAGAGGAGGAGAGAGAGGTGGAGAGAGAGGAGGAGAGAGAGCGGAGAGAGAGAGAGGAAGAGAGAGGGGGAGAGAGAGGAGGAGAGAGAGGGGGGAGAGAGAGGGAGAGAGAGAGGGGGAGAGAGAGGAGGAGAGAGAGGGGGAGAGAGAGGAGGAGAGAGAGGAGGAGAGAGAGGGGGAGAGAGAGAGGGAGAGAGAGGGGGAGAGAGAGGGGGAGAGAGAGGGGAGAGAGAGAGGGGGAGAGAGAGGGGGAGAGAGAGGGGGAGAGAGAGGAGGAGAGAGAGGAGGAGAGAGAGGAGGAGAGAGAGGGGGGAGAGAGGGGAGAGAGAGAGGGGGAGAGAGAGGGGGAGAGAGAGGGGGAGAGAGAGGGGGAGAGAGAGGGGGAGAGAGAGGGGGAGAGAGAGGGGGAGAGAGAGACATTAAAATTGGAATGAGATGTTACATTCACCGTACAGAATTATCACAGCACAAGAGGCCATTCTGCCCATCACCCCCTGTGCTGGCTCTCTGGTAGAGCTATCCAATTGATCCCACTCCCTCCTCCTGCTCTCCCCTCCCCCCCCACATCGCCCTGTGAATTTTCCCCCTTCCAGTGTTTCTCCGATTCCCCCATTCTGAGTGTTCCTATTGAATCTGCTTCCACCCACCTTTCAGGCAGCATCTTCCAGATCATAACAACTCGCTGGGTCCCACAAACACTGTCCCCATCTCCGCACCCCCCCACACACACACACACAACACACCCTCACAACTCTGGTTCTTATACCAATCATCTACCCTCAGCACGGACCCTCCGACAGTGCGGCTCTCCCTCAGTACTGACCCTCCGACAGTGCAGCACTCCCTCAGCACTGACCCTCCGACAGTGCAGCACTCCCTCAGTACTGACCCTCCGACAGTGCAGCGCTCCCTCAGCATTGACACTCCGACAGTGCGGCTCTCCCTCAGCACTGACCCTCCGACAGTGCGGCTCTCCCTCAGCACTGACCCTCCGACAGTGCGGCTCTCCCTCAGCACTGACCCTCCGACAGTGCGGCTCTCCCTCAGCACTGACCCTCCGACAGTGCGGTGCTCCCTCAGTACTGACCCTCCTAGAGTGCGGCGCTCCCTCAGCACTGACCCTCCGACAGGGCGGCACTCCCTCAGCACTGACCCTCCAACAGAGCGGCTCTCCCTCAGTACTGACCCTCCGACAGTGCATCACTCCCTCAGCAATGACCCTCCGACAGTGCGGCTCTCCCTCAGCACTGACACTCCGACAGTGCGGCGCTCCCTCAGTACTGACCCTCCGACAGTGCGGCTCTCCCTCAGCACTGACCCTCTGACAGTGCGGCTCTCCCTCAGCACTGACCCTCCAAACGCGCGGCCCTCCCTCCATGTCCTGGGTCACTCACCATCTGAGGGCTCCCGGAAGTCGAAGGAGGCCCCAGCACGGGGGGGTCCATCTCGAAATCGGCCGCTGCCCCCACTCATCGCCCCCCGACGGTCACCGAGTACACGGTTGTCTGAATAACCCCGGCTACCGAAGCCTCCGGGACGGCCATAGTCAGAGTCACGAAATCCTGTCACACATCAGGGGAGGGGAGAAGGGGGAGGGGAGAAGGGGTTGGGGGGCGGTGGGGGTGGGGAAGATGGGGAGAGAGAGGGAGAAAGAGGAAAGAAGGGAAAAAGACCAGATTAGGTGAGCACTGTTTGTTCTGGCTGGTTGGTGCGGAGGCAAGAGGTCCATGTGTGAGAGAGAGAGAGAGAGGCAGGCGGCGCGCGAGCGAGAGGCAGGCGGCGCGCGAGCGAGAGGCAGGCGGCGCGCGAGCGAGAGGCAGGCGGCGCGCGAGCGAGAGGCAGGCGGCGCGCGAGCGAGAGGCAGGCGGCGCGCGAGCGAGAGGCAGGCGGCGCTGCGAGCGAGAGGCAGGCGCGCGCGTAGCGAGAGAGGCAGGCGGCGCGCGAGCGAGAGGCAGGCGGCGCGCGAGCGAGAGGCAGGCGGCGCGCGAGCGAGAGGCAGGCGGCGCGCGAGCGAGAGGCAGGCGGCGCGCGAGCGAGAGGCAGGCGGCGCGCGAGCGAGAGGCAGGCGGCGCGCGAGCGAGAGGCAGGCGGCGCAGCGAGCGAGAGGCAGGCGGCGCGCGAGCGAGAGGCAGGCGGCGCGCGAGCGAGAGGCAGGCGGCGCGCGAGCGAGAGGCAGGCGGCGCGCGAGCGAGAGGCAGGCGGCGCGCGAGCGAGAGGCAGGCGGCGCGCGAGCGAGAGGCAGGCGGCGCGCGAGCGAGAGGCAGGCGGCGCGCGAGCGAGAGGCAGGCGGCGCGCGAGCGAGAGGCAGGCGGCGCGCAAGAGGGAGGCAGGCGGCGCGCAAGAGGGAGGCAGGCGGCGCGCAAGAGGGAGGCAGGCGGCGCGCAAGAGGGAGACAGGCGGCGCGCAAGAGGGAGACAGGCGGCGCGCAAGAGGGAGACAGGCGGCGCGCAAGAGGGAGACAGGCGGCGCGCAAGAGGGAGACAGGCGGCGCGCAAGAGGGAGACAGGCGGCGCGCAAGAGGGAGACAGGCGGCGCGCAAGAGGGAGACAGGCGGCGCGCAAGAGGGAGACAGGCGGCGCGCAAGAGGGAGACAGGCGGCGCGCAAGAGGGAGACAGGCGGCGCGCAAGAGGGAGACAGGCGGCGCGCAAGAGGGAGACAGGCGGCGCGCAAGAGGGAGACAGGCGGCGCGCAAGAGGGAGACAGGCGGCGCGCAGGAGCGAGACAGGCGGCGCGCAAGAGAGAGTATGAGAGTGTGTGTAGAGAGTGGGTGTGAGAGAGAGAGTGTGTGTATGTGTGTGTGCACATGGCGGTTTGATCTGCCTCATCACCGGGAGGGCGAGGCGTTGGAAAAACAGCCAGGGATTGAACGCTGCTGAGGAACACGCCGCACGGACCAACCAGCACGGGAAGGGAAGGCTAAAACCTTCTCTGGGAGCATCGCCGCTGCTGTGCGCGCGAGCGGGCCCAGGGGGAGCCTGACCACTGCATCGCTCGCCTCCCCTCGTCCCCCCCCCCACCCTGCCGCCCCCAACCGTCACCTCGTCTCTCCCTCCGCCCCCCCCACAAGCCCCCTCGCCCCACCAGCACATTCCCTACCCAGCCCCCACACGCCCAGGAACGGCAGACGACAACCCCCCACCCCCCCACCCCCCCCCCCCACCCCTTAACGGCACCCACCCGCCCAGCGGAATCCGGGAGAGACGGCTTGTGGAACCCGACAACCAACCCTCCCCCCCTACTCCGCTCCGAGCCGCCCATCTCCCTCTCTCACTGCGTCGCCAAACTCCGACCCACCACCTCACCCCACCCCACGCCACCCCACGCACGCCCTCGCTCCCTCCCAGTCTGGTTAACCGCCCCCCCAACCCTTCCCGCAGGGCCAGGCCTTCACCCTCTCCCACGCAGATACGAGCGACATCTGGAGGGGGAGGGGGCAGTAGGGGTAAGGTTAAGGCTCAGGCCGCACTCCAAAAGGAGGGGGCCGCTGACAAGAGTGGGGGTCGGGGGCCAATGAAGCAGAGCAGGTACAAAAGGCCTCACCTCCTGGGGAACCATCATCGCTCTCGCCTCGTAATCCACCCCGCGGCGCCCGGCCTGGGCGATAGGGGTCAGAAGAAAAACAAAACGGTTAGGGAGAGGCAAACAAAATTCAGGCCGAGGCAGCGGTGAATGGGAGGGGGGGGTGGTGGGGGGGAAGAAGAGAGAGAGAGAGAGAGAGAGAGTGTGCTGGCCCCACATGTCCCCCCCCACCCCATCGACACCTCTCTCGATCGCCATCGCCCCCTCCACATCCCCAAACTCCCCTCCGGTCAAGGGCAGGGCTGGGGGGAGGGGGTGGTTTTGGGCGCCGGGGTGGGGGTGGGGGGGAGTAGATAGCCCAGGGTTCGAATCCTGCCAGAGGACAGGAGGTTAAACTACACCCGTCGGGATTAAAGAAAACAGAAATAGAATCTGGAACGAGTCTAGGTGTTTTTTTTTATATTGGCTGGTCACGCGGGGGAGTCAAGGTACAAGCAGGGTCGGAACGGATGGTGGGGTGGGCTGAGTGAAAAGGTGATCCCTCGGTGAGACCACACTGGGAGCACCGTGCACAGTCCCGGTCTCCGTATCCCTTGGTTAGACCACACTCGGAGCACCGTGCACAGTCCCGGTCTCCGTATCCCTTGGTGAGACCACACTCGGAGCACCGTGCACAGTCCCGGTCTCCGTATCCCTCGGTGAGAAAACACTCGGAGCACCGTGCACAGTCCCGGTCTCCGTATCCCTCGGTTAGACCACACTCGGAGCACCGTGCACAGTCCCGGTCTCCGTATCCCTCGGTTAGACCACAATCGGAGCGCTGTGCACAGTCCTGGTCTCCGTATTATAAAAGGGATAGAGAGACACCGGAGAAGACGTATGAAGGATTTACCAGCCTGATACCAGAACGGAGAGGTTATAAATATCAGGAAGGGTTGAACAGGCCGGGGCTCTTCCCTCTAGAACAGAGAAGGCCGAGGGGGTGACCTGATCGAGATCTTTGAGGTAACGAAAGGGGTTTCGATACGGTAGACGTAGAGAAGATGTTTCCCCTTGTGGGAGAGACCAGAACTCGGGTGAGAGGGGGAGGGGGTGGGGGGGGGGGTCTGTCAATATAAGAGAGTCACTGATAAATCCCAACGGGGAACTGGGGAGAAACGTCTTTACCCCGGAGAGCGGGCAGAGTGTGGGACTGGCTCCCACGGGGAGAGGGGAATCGTGTCGACAGATTTAAGGTGGGGGTGGGGAGCGGGGAAGCTGGATAAACACAGGAGGGAGGGAGGAGTAGGAGGAGATGTGGATGGGGTGGGGTGGGGGGGAAGGAAGAGGGGGAGTGCAGGAGGAGGCTGGTGTGGGAGCAGGGACTCCAGCATTTGGGGGGAGGGGGAAAGAGGGGCTGAATGGCCTGTGTCTGTGTTGTGAATATTCTGTCATTCTCTGAAGCACTGGGTTGGCTCAGGGGGTGTGTGGGTGAGTGAGACAGCCCCAAATGTCACTCTGGCCCTGACTGATCATGGGAGGTGGGGGAAAGAGAAAGGCAAGAGGGCAGAGGGGTTCCGTTTACAGCTGACATTCGCAAAGCTCACCTCGATCGCCCCCTCGACCAAACCCGCCGCGCTCCTGCCTTCGGCCTTCAGCAATGTCTACACGTAATGTTCGGTCTCCGTAAAGCTGGTAATGCGGAGGGGGAGGGGGTTAGAGAGGAGGGAGAGGGAGGATAGAGAGAAGTGGAGGAGAGAGAGAAGGTAGAGAGGGGGAGTGGGCAGAAAGAGAGCGAAATGGGGAGGGGGAGAGAGAGCGAGCGGGGAGAGAGCGCGAGCGAGAGCGAGCGGGGAGAGCGAGAGCGAGCGGGGAGAGCGAGAGCGAGCGGGGAGAGCGAGAGCGAGCGGGGAGAGCGAGAGCGAGCGGGGAGAGCGAGAGCGAGCGGGGGAGAGCGAGAGCGAGCGGGGAGAGCGAGAGCGCGCGGGGAGAGCGAGAGCGAGCGGGGAGAGCGAGAGCGAGCGGGGAGAGCGAGAGCGAGCGGGGAGAGCGAGAGCGAGCGGGGAGAGCGAGAGCGAGCGGGGAGAGCGAGAGCGAGCGGGGAGAGCGCGCGCGAGCGGGGAGAGCGAGAGCGAGCGGGGAGAGCGAGAGCGAGCGGGGAGAGCGAGAGCGAGCGGGGAGAGCGCGCGCGAGCGGGGAGAGCGCGCGCGAGCGGGGAGAGCGCGCGCGAGCGGGGAGAGCGCGCGCGAGCGGGGAGAGCGCGCGCGAGCGGGGAGAGCGCGCGCGAGCGGGGAGAGCGCGCGCGAGCGGGGAGAGCGCGCGCGAGCGGGGAGAGCGCGCGCGAGCGGGGGGAGAGCGCGCGAGCGGGGGGAGAGCGCGCGCGAGCGGGGGGAGGGAGCGAGCGGGGGGAGGGGGAGCGAGCGGGGGGAGGGAGCGAGCGGGGGGAGGGAGCGAGCGGGGGGAGCGAGCGAGCGGGGGGAGAGAGCGAGCGGGGGGAGAGAGCGAGCGGGGGGAGAGAGCGAGCGGGGAGAGAGCGAGCGGGGAGAGCGCGAGCGGGGAGAGCGCGAGCGGGGAGAGCGCGAGCGGGGAGAGCGCGAGCGGGGAGAGCGCGAGCGGGGAGAGCGCGAGCGGGGAGAGCGCGAGCGGGGAGAGCGCGAGCGGGGAGAGCGCGAGCGGGGAGAGAACGAGCGGGGAGAGAACGAGCGGGGAGAGAGCGAGCGGGGAGAGAGCGAGCGGGGAGAGAGCGAGCGGGGAGAGAGCGAGCGGGGAGAGAGCGAGCGGGGAGAGAGCGAGCGGGGAGAGCGCGAGCGGGGAGAGCGCGAGCGGGAGAGCGCGAGCGGGGAGAGCGCGAGCGGGGAGAGCGCGAGCGAGGGAGAGAGTGAGCGAGGGAGAGAGCGAGCGAGGGAGAGAGCGAGCGAGGGAGAGAGCGAGCGAGGGAGAGAGCGAGCGAGGGAGGGGAACGGCGGGGAGTTAAAGAGGGGAACGGCGGGGAGTTAAAGAGGGGAACGGCGGGGAGTTAAAGAGGGGAACGGCGGGGAGTTAAAGAGGGGAACGGCGGGGGACAAAAGGTGGGAGAGAGGCGGTGGGAGCAGCAGAGATATGGAGAGAAAGAGTGATGGAGAGAAGGGGAAACGATGAGGCGAGATTGGGAGCGTGACAGATATCGAGGCAAACAAAATGAGAGAGAGACAGAGTGAGAAAGAGAGAGTGGGAGACAGGGAGAGAGTGAGTGTGCAGAGGGGGAGAGAAAGAGGCAAAACATCAGATTAAAGTTACAGACCAGGCTCAATGAAATCTGGCATCAGGATCTAAAAATTTGTCTTGATGCATAAACCAACTGAACCCCTCAATTAGATTCCAGTCTGTAACTCACTCCCGGGAAACTGTTATTCTATACATAAACCATCCCGAAACCCACGATTAGATTCCAGTCTGTAAAACACTCCCAGGTATCGGTTATTCTATATAGAAACCACCCCGATCCCCTCGATTGGAGTCCAGTCTGTAAAGTACTCCCGGGAATCTGTTATTGTATTTATAAACTACCTAAAAACCTCGATTAGATTCTAGTCTGCAACTCACACCCGGGTATCTGTTATTCTATAGATAAACCACCCCAAACCCCTCGATTAGATTCCAGTCTGTAACTCACTATCAGGTATCTGTTATTCTATATATAACCCACCCCGAACCACTCGATTAGACTCCAGTCTGTAACTCACTCCCGGGTATCTGTTATTCTCTATATAAACCACCCCGAACCCCTCCATTAGATTCCAACCCGTAACTCACTCCCGGGTATCTGTTATTCTATATATAAACCATCCTGAACCACTCGATTGGATTCCAGTCTGTAAAGTACTCCAGGGTACCTGTTATTCTATATATAAACTATCATAAAGCCCTCGATTAGATTCCAGTCTGTAACTCACTCCCGGGTATCTGTTAGTCTATATATAAAACCCCACGAACCCCTCGATTAGATTCCAGTCTGTTAGTCACTCCTGGGCACCTCTTATTCTGCATAAAAACAATCCCGAACCCCACGATTAGATCCCAGTCTGTAACACACTCCCGGGTATCTGTTATTCTATATATAAACCACCCTGAAACCTCTCGAATAGATTCCAGTCTGTAACTCACTCCCGGGTATCTGTTATTCTATAGATAAACCACCCCGAACACCTCGATTAGATTCCAGTCTGTAACTCACCCCCGGGTCTCTGTGATTCTATATATAAACCACCCTGAACCCCTCGATTAGATTCCCGACTAGACTCACACCCGGGTATCTGTTGTTCTATATATAAACCAACGCCGAACCCCACGATTAGATTCCAGTCTGTAACTCATTCCCGGGTATCTGTTATTCTATATATAAACCAACCAGAACTCCTCGATTAGATTACAGTTTGTAACTCACTACCGGTTATCTGTTATTCTGTATATAAACCACCCCGCAGCCCATGATTAGATTCCGGTCTGTAACCCACTCCCAGGTATCTTTTATTTTATATATAAAACCCCTGAACCACTCGATTAGATTCCAGTCTGTAACTGACTCCCAGGTATCTGTTCTTCTATATATAAACTACCCCGAACACATCGATTAGATACCAGCCTACAACACACTCCCGGGTATCTGTTCTTCTATATATAAACCACCCTGAGCACGTCGATTAGATTCCAGTCTGCAAATCACTCCCGGGTATCTCTTATAACACGTATAAACCATCCCGAACCCTCGATTAGATTCCAGTCTGTAACTCACTCCCAGATATCTGTTATTCTATATATAAAACACACTGAAACCCCTCGAATAGATTCCAGTCGGTAACTCACTCCTGGGTATCTGTTAATCTATACATAATCACCCTGGAACCCCTCGATTAGATTCCAGTTTGTAACTCACTCCCGTGTATCTGTTGTTCTACATACATATACCACACGGAACCCCTCGATTAGATTCCAGTCTGTAACTCAATCCATGTATCTGTTATTCTCTATATAAACCACCCCGAACACCTCAATTAGATTCCAGTCTGTAACTCACTGCCGGGTATCTGTGATTCTATATATAAACCACCCTGAACCCCTCGATTAGATTCGAGCCAGTAACTCACTCCCGGGTATCTGTTATTCTATATATAAACCCACCTGGAACCACTCGATTAGATTTCAGTCTGTAACTCACTCCCGGGTATCTGTTATTCTGTCAATAAAACACCCTGAAAGCCATCAAATAGATTACAGCATGCAACTCACTCCCGGGTATGAGTTATTCTATATATAACCCCCTGGAACCCCTCGATTAGATTCCAGTCTGTAACTCACTCCCATGTATCTGTTATTTTCTATATAAACCACCCCGAACCCCACGATTAGATTCCAGTCTGTAACTCATTCCCGGGTATCTGTTATTCTATATATAAACCACCCTGAACTCCTCCGTTAGATTACAGTTTGTAACTCACTACCGGGTATCTGTTATTCTGTATATAAACCACCCCGCACCCCACGATTAGATTCCGGTCTGTAACCCACTCCCAGGTATCTTTTATTTTATATATAAAAAACCCCTGAACCACTCGATTAGATTCCAGTCTGTAACTGACTCCCAGGTATCTGTTCTTCTATATATAAACTACCCCGAACACATCGATTAGATACCAGCCTACAACACACTCCCGGGTATCTGTTCTTCTATATATAAACCACCCTGAGCACGTCGATTAGATTCCAGTCTGCAAATCACTCCCGGGTATCTGTTATAACACGTATAAACCATCCCGAACCCCTCGATTAGATTCCAGTCTGTAACTCACTCCCAGATATCTGTTATTCTATATATAAACCACACTGAAACCCCTCGAATAGATTCCAGTCGGTAACTCACTCCTGGGTATCTGTTAATCTATACATAATCACCCCGGAACCCCTCGATTAGATTCCAGTTTGTAACTCACTCCCGGGTATCTGTTGTTCTACATACATATACCACACGGAACCCCTCGATTAGATTCCAGTCTGTAACTCAATCCATGTATCTGTTATTCTCTTTATAAACCACCCCGAACACCTCAATTAGATTCCAGTCTGTAACTCACTGCCGGGTATCTGTGATTCTATATATAAACCACCCTGAACCGCTCAATTAGATTCGAGCCAGTAACTCACTCCCGGGTATCTGTTATTCTCTATATAAAACCACACTGAAACCCCTCGAATAGATTCCAGTCTGTAAATCACTCCCATGTATCTGTTATTCACTATATAAACCACCCCAAACACCGCGATTAGATTCCAGTCTGTAACTCACTCCTGGGTATCTGTTAATCTACATATAAACACCCCGGAACACCCCGATTAGATTCCAGTTTGTAACTCACTCCCGGGTATCTGTTGTTCTACATACATATTCCACACGGAACCCCTCGATTAGATTCCGGTCTGTAACTCATTCCATGTATCTTTTATTCTCTATATAAACCACCCCGAACACCTCAATTAGATTCCAGTCTGTAACTCACTGCCGGGTATCTGTGATTCTATATATAAACCACCCTGGAACCACTCGATTAGATTTCAGTCTGTAACTCACTCCCGGGTATCTGTTATTCTGTCAATATAACACCCTGAAAGCCATCAAATAGATTACAGCATGCAACTCACTCCCGGGTATAAGTTATTCTATATATAACCTCCTGGAACCCCTCGATTAGATTCCAGTCTGTAACTCACTCCCATGTATCTGTTATTTTCTATATAAACCACCCCGAACCACTCGATTAGATTTCAGTCTGTAACTCACTCCCGGGTATCTGTTATTCTATATATAAACCACCCCGAACCGCTCCATTAGATTACAGTTTATAACTCACCACCGGTTATCTGTTATTCTGTATATAAACCATCCCGAAGCCCGCGGTAAGATTCCACTCGGTAACTCACTCCCAGGTATCTTTTATTCTATATATAAGCCACCCCAAACCCCTCGATTAGATTCCTGTCTGTAACTGACTCCCGGGTATCTGTTCTTCTATATATAAACTACCCCGAGCACCTCGATTAGATACCAGCCTACAACACACTCCCGGGTATCTGTTATTCTATATATAAACCACCCCGAACACCTCAATTAGATTCCAGACAGTAACTCACTCCCAGATATCTGTTATTCCATATATAAACCATGCCAAACCGCTCGAATAGATCCCAGTCTGTAACTCACTCCCATGTATCAGTTATTCTATATATAAACCACACCAAACCCCTCGATTAGATTCCCGATTGTAACTCACTCCCATGTATCTGTTATTCTATATATAAACCACCCCGAACCCCTCGATTAGATTTCAGTCTGTAAGTCACTACCGGGTATCTGTTATTCTATATATAAACCATACCGAACCCCTCCATTAGGTTCCAGACTTTAACTCACTCCCGGGAATCTGTAATTCTATATATAAACTACCCCGAACACCTCAATTAGATACCAGCCTACAACACACTCTCGGGTATCTGTTATTCTATATATAAACCATCCCGAACCCCTCGATTAGATTCCAGTCTGTAAATCACTCCCATGTATCTGTTATTCGCTATATAAACCACCCCGAACACCGCAATTAGATTACAGTCTGTAACTCACTCCCGGGTATCTGTTATTCTATATATAAACACCTCGATTAGATTCCATTTTGTAACGCACTCCCGGGGATCTGTTTTTCTACATATATATACCACACGGAACCCCTCGATTAGATTCCAGTCTGTAACTCATTCCACGTATCTGTTATTCTCTATATAAACCACCCCGAAAAACCTCAATTAGATTCCAGTCTGTAACTCACTCCCGGGTATCTGTTATTCTATATAGAAACAACCCCAAATCGCTCGATTAGATTCCCGATTGCAACTCATTCCCGAGTACCTGTTATTCTATACATAAACCACCTCGAACTCCTCGATTAGATTCCAGTCCGTAACCCACTCCCGGGTATCTGTTATTCAATATATAAACCACCCTGAACCCCTCGATTAGATTCCAGTATGTAACTCACTCCCCGTTATCTGTTAATTCTATATATAAACCACCCCGAACCCATCGATTAGATTCCAGTCTGTAACTCACTCCCAGGTATCTGTTATTGTATACATAAACCACCCCGAAACCCTCGATTAGATTCCAGTCTGTAACTCACTCCCGGGTATCTGTTATTCTATATATAAACCACCCTGAAACCTCTCGAATAGATTCCAGTCTGTAACTCACTCCCGGGTATCTGTTATTCTATAGATAAACCACCCCGAACACCTCGATTAGATTCCAGTCTGTAACTCACCCCCGGGTATCTGTGATTCTATATATAAACCACCCTGAACCCCTCAATTAGATTCCCGACTAGACTCACACCCGGGTCTCTGTTGTTCTATATATAAACCAACGCCGAACCCCACGATTAGATTCCAGTCTGTAACTCATTCCCGGGTATCTGTTATTCTATATATAAACCAACCAGAACTCCTCCATTAGATTACAGTTTGTAACTCACTACCGGTTATCTGTTATTCTGTATATAAACCACCCCGCACCCTACGATTAGATTCCGGTCTGTAACCCACTCCCAGGTATCTTTTATTTTATATATAAAACCCCTGAACCCCTCGATTAGATTCCAGTCTGTAACTGACTCCCAGGTATCTGTTCTATATATAAACTACCCCGAACACATCGATTAGATACCAGCCTACAACACACTCCCGGGTATCTGTTCTTCTATATATAAACCACCCTGAGCACGTCGATTAGATTCCAGTCTGCAAATCACTCCCGGGTATCTCTTATAACACGTATAAACCATCCCGAACCCCTTGATTAGATTCCAGTCTGTAACTCACTCCCAGATATCTGTTATTCTATATATAAACCACACTGAAACCCCTCGAATAGATTCCAGTCGGTAACTCACTCCTGGGTATCTGTTAATCTATACATAATCACCCTGGAACCCCTCGATTAGATTCCAGTTTGTAACTCACTCCCGGGTATCTGTTGTTCTACATACATATACCACAAGGAACCCCTCGATTAGATTCCAGTCTGTAACTCAATCCATGTATCTGTTATTCTCTATATAAACCACCCCGAACACCTCAATTAGATTCCAGTCTGTAACTCACTGCCGGGTATCTGTGATTCTATATATAAACCACCCTGAACCGCTCAATTAGATTCGAGCCAGTAACTCACTCCCGGGTATCTGTTATTCTCTATATAAAACCACACTGAAACCCCTCGAATAGATTCCAGTCTGTAAATCACTCCCATGTATCTGTTATTCACTATATAAACCACCCCAAACACCGCGATTAGATTCCAGTCTGTAACTCACTCCTGGGTATCTGTTAATCTACATATAAACACCCCGGAACACCCCGATTAGATTCCAGTTTGTAACTCACTCCCGGGTATCTGTTGTTCTACATACATATACCACACGGAACCCCTCGATTAGATTCCGGTCTGTAACTCATTCCATGTATCTTTTATTCTCTATATAAACCACCCCGAACACCTCAATTAGATTCCAGTCTGTAACTCACTGCCGGGTATCTGTGATTCTATATATAAACCACCCTGGAACCACTCGATTAGATTTCAGTCTGTAACTCACTCCCGGGTATCTGTTATTCTGTCAATATAACACCCTGAAAGCCATCAAATAGATTACAGCATGCAACTCACTCCCGGGTATATGTTATTCTATATATAACCCACCTGGAACCCCTCGATTAGATTCCAGTCTGTAACTCACTCCCGGGTATCTCTTATTCTATATATAGACCACTCCGAATCGCTCGATTAGATTCCCGATTGCAACTCATTCCCGAGTACCTGTTATTCTATACATAAACCACCTCGAACCCCTCGATTAGATTCCAGTCCGTAACCCACTCCCGGGTATCTGTTATTCTATATATAAACCACCCAGACCACCTCGATTAGATTCCAGTATGTAACTCACGCCCGGGTATCTGTTATTCTATATATAAACCACCCCGAACCCCTCCATTAGATTACAGACTAGAGTCTCACCCGGGTCTCTGTTATTCTATATATAAACCACCTGAACCCCTCGATTAGATTGCAGTTTGTAACTCACTACCGGGTAGCTGTTATTCTGTATATAAACCACCCCGAACCCCGCGATAAGATTCCAGTCTGTAACTCACTCCCAGATATCTGTTATTCTATAAATAAACCACCCTGAAACCCCTCGAATAGATTCCAGTCTGTAAATCACTCCCATGTATCTGTTATTCGCTATATAAACCGCCCCGAACACCTCGATTAGATTCCAGTCTGTAGCTCACTCCCGGGTATCTGTTATTCTATATATAAACACCCCCGATCTCCTCGATTAGATTCCATTTTGTAACTCACTCCCGGGGATCTGTTGTTCTACGTATATATACCACACGGAACCCCTCGATTGGATTCCAGTCTGTAACTCATTCCATGTATCTGTTATTCTCTATATAAACCACCCCGAACACCTCAATTAGATTCCAGTCTGTAACTCACTCCCGGGTATCTCTTATTCTATATATAAACCACTCCGAAACGCTCGAGTAGATTCCCGATTGCAACTCATTCCAGAGTACCTGTTATTCTATACGTAACCCACCTCGAACCCCTCGATTAGATTCCAGTCCGTAACCCACTCCCGGGTATCTGTTATTCTATATATATACAATCCCGTACCCCTCGATTAGATTCCAGTCTGTAACTCACTCCCGGGTATCTGTTATTCCATATATAAACCACCCAGACCACCTCGATTAGATTCCAGTCTGTAACTCACTCCCGAGTATCTGTTATTCTATATATAAAACACCCCGAATCCCTCGATTAGAATCCAGTCTGTAACTCACTCCGGGGTATCTGTTATTCTATATATAAACCACCACGAACCCCTCGATTAGATTCCAATAGGTAACCCACTCACCACTATCTGTTATTCTATACATAAACCACCTTAACCCCTCGATTAGATTCCAGTCTGTAACTCACTCCCGGATACCTGTTATTCAATATATAAACCACCCCGAACCCCTCGATTAGATTCCAGTCTGTAACTCACTCCCGGGTATCTGTTATTCTATAGATACACCACCGCGAACTCCTCGAATAGATTCCAGTCTGTAACTCACTCCCGGGTACCTGTTATTCAATATATAAACCACCCCGAACACCTCGATTAGATTCCAGTCTGGAACTCACACCTGGGTATCTGTTATTCTATATATAAACCACACGAACGCCTCGATTAGATTCCAGTCTGTAACTCACTCCCGGGTACCTGTTATTCAATATATAAACTACCCCGAACCCCTCGATTAGATTCCAGTCTATAACCCACTCACCAGTATCTGTTATTCTATACATAAACCACCTTAACCCCTCAATTAGATTCCAGTCTGCAAATCACTCCTGGGTTTCTGTTATTCTATATATAAACCAGCCCAAACCACTCGATTAGATTCCAGTCTAACTCACTACCAGGGATCTGTTATTCTATATATAAACCACCCTGAACCCCTCGATAAGATTCCAGTCAGTAACTCACTCCCGGTTATCTGTTATTCTGCATATAAACCACCCCGAACGTCTCGATTAGATTCCAGTCTGTAGATCACTCCCGGGTATCTGTTATTCTATGCATAAACAACTTGAACCCCTCGATTAGATTCCAGTCTGTAACTCACTCCTGGGTATCTGTTATTCTATACATAAACCACCCCAAACACCTCGATTAGATTCCAGTCTGTAACTCGCCCCCGGGTATCTGTTATTCTATATATAAACCACCCCTAACCCCTCGATTAGATTCCAGTCTGTAACTCACTCCTGGGTATCTGTTAATCTATATATAAACACCCCGGAACCCCTCGATTAGATTCCAGTTTGTAACTCATTCCATGTAAATGTTATTCTCTATATAAACCACCCCGAACACTTTAATTAGGTTCCAGTCTGTAACTCACTGCCGGGTATCTGTGATTCTATATATAAACCACCCTGAACCCCTTGATTAGATTCGAGCCAGTAATTCACTCCCGGGTATTTGTTATACTGTCAATAAAACACATTGAAAGCCATCCAATAGATTACAGCATGCAACTCACTCCCGGGTATATGTTATTCTATATATAACCCACCTGGAACCCCTCGATTAGATTCCAGTCTGTATCTCACTCCCACGTAACTGTTATTTTCTATATAAACCAACCCGAACCACTCGATTAGATTTCAGTCTGTAACTCACTCCCGGGTAGCTGTTATTCTATATATAAAAAACACTGAACTCCTCAATTGGATTCCAGTCTGTAACTCACTCGCAGGTATCTGCTATTCTAAAAATAAACCACCACGAAACCTTCGATTAGATTCCAGACTGTAACTCACTCCTGGGTATGTGTTATTCTATATATAAACCAGAACAAACCACTCGATTCGATTCCAGTCTGTAACTCACTACCAGGCATCTGTTATTCTATATACAAACCACCCTGAACCCCTCGATAAGATTCCAGTCAGTAACTAACTCCCGGATATATGTTATTCTATATATATAAACCACACCGAAACCCTCAAATACAATTCCAGTCTGTAAATCACTCCCATGTATCTGTTATTCTCAATATAAACCACCCCGAACACCTCAATTAGAATCCAGTCTGTAACTCATTCCCGGTTACCTGCTATTCTATATATAAACCACCCCGAACCCCTCGATTAGATTCCCGACTAGACTCACACCCGGGTCTCTGTTATTCTATATATAAACCAACGCCGAACCCCACGATCAGATTCCAGTCTGTAACTCACTTCCGGGTATCTGTTATTCTATATATAAACCAACCCCGAACCCCACGATTAGATTCCAGTCTGTAACTCACTCCCAGGTATCTTTTATTCTATATATAAAACCCCTGAACGCCTCGATTAGATTCCAGTCTGTAACTGACTCCCGGGTATCTGTTAATTTATATATAAACACCCCGGAACCCCCCGATTAGATTCCAGTTTGTAACTCACTCCCGGGTATCTGTTATTCCCTATATAAACCACCCCGAACACCGGGATTAGATTCCAGTCTGTAACTCACTCCTGGGTATCTGTTAATTTATATATAAACACCCCGGAACCCCCCCGATTAGATTCCAGTTTGTAACTCACTCCCGGGTATCTGTTGTTCGACATACATATACCACACGGAACCCCTCGATTAGATTCCAGTCTGTAACTCATTCCATGTATCTGTTATTCTCTACATAAACCACCCCGAACACCTCAATTAGATTCCAGTCTGTAACTCACTGCCGGGTATCTGTGATTCTATATATAAACCAACCTGGAACCACTCAATTAGATTTCAGTCTGTCACTCACTCCCGGGTATCTGTTATTCTGTCAATAAAACACCCTGAAAGCCATCAAATAGATTACAGCGTGCAACTCACTCCCGGGTATATGTTATTCTATATATAACCCACCTGGAACCCCTCGATTAGATTCCAGTCTTTAACTCACTCCCATGTATCTGTTATTTTCTATATAAACCACCACGAACCACTCGATGAGATTTCAGTCTGTAACTCACTCCCGGGTATCTGTTATTCTATATATAAACCACCCCGAACCCCTCCATTGGATTACAGACTAGACTCTCACTCGGGTCTCTGTTATTCTATATATAAATCACCTGAACCCCTCGATTAGATTGCAGTTTGTAACTCACTACCGGGTATCTGTTATTCTGTATATAAACCACCCCGAACCCCGCAATAAGATTCCAGTCTGTAACTCACTCCCAGATATCTGTTATTCAATATATAAACCACACTGAAACCCCTCGAATAGATTCCAGTCTGTAAATCACTCCCATGTATCTGTTATTCACTATAAAAACAACCCCGAACACCTCGATTAGATTCCAGTCTGTAACTCACTCCCGGGTATCTGTTATTCTATATATAAACACCCCCGAACTCCTCGATTAGATTCCATTTTGTAACTCACTCCCAGGGATCTGTTGTTCTACATATATATACCACACGGAACCCCTCGATTAGATTCCAGTCTGTAACTCATTCCATGTATCTGTTATTCTCTATATAAACCACCCCGAACACCTCAATTAGATTCCAGACTGTAACTCACTCCCGGATATCTGTTATTCTATATATAAACCACCCCGAATCGCTCGATTAGATTCCAATCGGTAACCCACTCACCAGTATCTGTTATTCTATACATAAACCACTCAGAACCCCTCGATTAGATTCCAGTCTGCAAATCACTCCCGGGTACCTGTTATTCAATATATAAACCACCCCGAGCCCCTCGATTAGATTCCAGTCTGTAACTCACTCCCGGGTATCTGTTATTCTATAGATACACCACCGCGAACTCCTCGAATAGATTCCAGTCTGTAACTCACACCCGGGTACCTGTTGTTCAATATATAAACCACCCCGAACCCCTCAATTGGATTCCAGTCTGTAACTCACTCGCAGGTATCTGTTATTCTAAAAATAAACCACCACGAAACCTTCGATTAGATTCCAGACTGTAACTCACTCCTGGGTATGTGTTATTCTATATATAAACCAGCCCAAACCACTCGATTAGATTCCAGTCTGTAACTCACTACCAGGCATCTGTTATTCTATATATAAACCACCCTGAACCCCTCGATAAGATACCAGTCAGTAACTAACTCCCGGGTATATGTTATTCTATATATATATAAACCACACCGAAACCCTCAAATACAATTCCAGTCTGTAAATCACTCCCATGTATCTGTTATTCTCAATATAAACCACCCCGTACACCTCAATTAGAATCCAGTCTGTAACCGATTCCCGGTTACCTGTTATTCTATATATAAACCACCCCGAACCCCTCGATTAGATTCCCGACTAGACTCACACCCGGGTCTCTGTTATTCTATATATAAACCAACGCCGAACCCCACGATTAGATTCCAGTCTATAACTCATTCGCGGGTATCTGTTATTCTATAATTAAACCAACTGGAACCCCTCGATTAGATTCCCGACTGTAACTCACACCCGGGTATCTGTTATTCTATATATAAAACACCCCGAACTCCTCCATTAGATTACAGACTAGACTCACACCCGGCTCTCTGTTATTCACTATATAAACCACCCCCAACCCCGCGATTAGATTCCAGTTTGTAACTCACTCCCAGATATCTGTTATTCTTTATATAAACCACACTGAAACCCCTCGAATAGATTCCAGTCTGTAAATCACTCCCAAGTATCTGTTATTCGCTATATAAACCACCCCAAACATCGCGATTAGATTCCAGTCTGTAACCCACTCCCAGGTATCTTTTATTCCATATATAAACCACCCCAAACCCCTCGATTAGATTCCAGTCTGTAACTGACTGCCGGGTATCTGTTCTTCTATATATCAACTACACCGAAGACCTCGATAAGACACCAGCCTACAACACACTCCCAGGTATCTGTTATTCTATATATAAACCACTCTGAACACCTCGATTAGATTCCAGCCTACAACGCACTCCCAGGTATCTCTTATAACACGTATAAAACCATCCCGAACCCCTCGATTAGATTCCAGTCTGTAACTCACTCCCAGATATCTGTTATCCTATATATAAACCACGCTGAAACCCCTCGAATAGATTCCAGTCTGTAAATCACTCCCATGTATCGGTTATTCACTATATAAACCACCCCGAACATCACGATTAGATTCCAGTCTGTAACTCACTCCCGGGTATCTGTTATTCACTATATAAACCACCCCTAACCCCTCGATTAGATTCCAGTCTGTAACTCACTCCTGGGTATCTGTTAATCTATATATAAACACCCCGGAACCCCTCGATTAGATTCCAGTTTGTAACTCACTCCCGGGTATCTGTTGTTCCACATACATATACCACACGGAACCCCTCGATTAGATTCCAGTCTGTAATTCATTCCATGTATCTGTTATTCTCTATATAAACCACCCCGAACACTTCAATTAGATTCCAGTCTGTAACTCACTCCCGGGAATCTGTTATTCTAGATATAAACCCACATGGAACCACTTGATTAGATTTCAGTCTGTAACTCACTCCCGGGTATCTGTTATTCTGTCAATAAAACACCCTGAAAGCCATCAAATAGATTACAGCATGCAACTCACTCCCGGCTATATGTTATTCTGTATATAAACCACCTGGAACCCCTCGATTAGATTCCAGACTGTAACTCACTCCCATGTATCTGTTATTTTCTATATAAACTACCCCGAACCACTCGATTAGATTTCAGTCTGCAACTCACTCCCATGTATCAGTCATTCTATATGTAAACCACACCGAACCCCTCGATTGGATTCCCGATTGTAACTCACTCCCATGCATCTGTTATTCTATATATAAACCACCCCGAACCCCTCCATTAGGTTCCAGACTTTAACTCACTCCCAGGAATGTGTAATTTATATATAAACAAAACCCGAACCCCTCGATGAGATTCCAGTCTGTAACTCACTCCCGAGTACCTGTTATTCTATATATAAACCACCCAGAACCCTTCGATTAGATTCCAGTCTGTAACGCACTCCCGGGTATCTGTAATTCTATATATAAACCCACTGAAACCCTCGATTAGATTCCAGACTGTAACTCACTCCCAGGTATCTGTTATTCTATATATAAACCACCTCGAACCCATCGATTAGATTCCAGTCTGTAACTCACTCACGGGTATCTGTTATTCTATATATAAACCACCCCGAACCCCTCGATTAGATTCCAGTCTGTAACTCACTACCGGGTATCTGTTATTCTATATATATAAACCACACCAAGCCCCTCAAATAGATCCCAGTCTGTAACTCAATCCCAGGTATCTGTTATTCTCCATGTAAACCACCCCGAACACCTCAATTAGATTCCAGTCTGTAACTCATTCACGGTTATCTGTTATTCTCAATGTAAACCACCCCGAACACCTCAATTAAATTCCAGTCTGTAACTCACTCCCATGTATCTGTTATTCTATATATAAACCACCCCGAACCACACGATTAGAATACAGACTAGACTCACTCCCGGGTATCTGTTATTCTATAAATAAACCAACCCCGAACCCCACAATTAGATTCCAGTCTGTAACACACTCCCGGGCATCTGCTATTCTATATATAAACCACCAATACCGCTCGATTAGATTACAGTTTGTAACTCACTACCGAGTATCTGTTATTCTATATATAAACCACCCCGAACCCCGCGATTAGATTCCGGTCTGTAACCCACTCCCAGGTATCTTTTATTCTATATATAAACCTCCTGAACCCCTCGATTAGATTCCAGTCTGTAACTGACTCCCGGGTATCTGTTCTTCTATATATAAAATACCCCGAACACCTCGATTAGATACCAGATTACAACACGTTCCCGGGTATCTGTAATTCTATATATAAACCACCTGAGCGCCTCGATTAGATTCCAGTCTGTAACTCACTCCCAGATATCTGTTATTCTATATATAAACCACACTGAAACCCCACGAATAGATTCCAGTCTGTAAATCACTCCCATAGATCTGTTATTCGCTATATAAACCACCCCCAACACAGCGATTAGATTCCAGTCTGTAACTCACTCCCGGGTATCTGTTATTCTATATATAAACCACCCCGAACCCCTCGATTAGATTCCAGTCTGTAACTCACTCCCGGGTATGTTATTCTATATATAAACACCCCGGAACCCCTCGATTAGATTCCAGTTTGTAACTCACTCCCGGGTATCTGTTGTTCTACATACATATACCACACGGAACCCCTCGATTAGATTCCAGTCTTTAACTCATTCCATGTATCTGTTATTCCCTATATAAACAACCCCGAACACCTCAATTAGATTCCAGTCTGTAAACCCGCTGCCGGGTATCTGTTATTCTATATATAAATCACACTGAACCCCTCGATTAGATTCTAGCCTGTAACTCACTCCCGGTTATCTGTTATTCTATATGTAAACCCACCTGGAACCCCTCGATTAGATTTCAGTCTGTAACTCAATCCCGGGTAACTGTTATTCTGTATATAAAACACTCTGAAAGCCATCAAATAGATTACAGCCAGCAACTCACTCCTGGGTATATGTTATTCTACATATAACCCACCTGGAACCCCTCGATTAGATTAGAGTCTGTAACTCACTCCCATGTATCTGTTATTTTCTATATAAACCACCCCGAACACCTCAATTAGATTCCAGACTGTAACTCACTCCCGGATATCTGTTATTCCATATATAAACCACCCCAAACCCCTCGAATAGATCCCAGTCTGTAACTCACTCCCATGTATCAGTTATTCAATATATAAACCACCCCGAACCACACGATTCGATTCCAGTCTGTAACTCACTCCCGGGTATCTGTTATTCCATGTATAAACCACCACGGACCACTCGATTATATTCCAGACTGTAACTCACTCCCAGGTATCTGTTATTCTATATATAAACCAAACCCAAACGCCTCGATTGCATTCCAGTCTGTAACTCACTCCCATGTATCAGTTATTCTATATTTAAACCACCCCGAACCCCTCGATTAGATTCCAGTCTGTAACTCACTCCCGGGTATCTGTTATTCTATATATACACCACCCCGCAACCCTCGATTAGATTCCCGATTGTAACTCACTCCCACGTATCTGTTATTCCACATATAAACCACCCCGGACTCCTCGATTAGATTTCAGTCTGTAAATAACTACCGGGTGTCTGTTATTCTATATATAGCACCCCGAACCCCTCGATTAGATTCCAGTCTGCAACTCACTCCCAGGTATCTGTTATTCCATATATAAACCACACCGAACCCAACAATTAGATTCCAAACTGTAACTCACCCCCGGGTATCTGTTATTCTATATGTAAACCACCCCGAACCCCTCGATTAGATTCCAGTCTGTAACTCACTCCCGGGTATCTGTTATTCTATATATATAAACCACACCGAACCCCTCGAATAGATCCCAGTCTGTAACTGACTCCCAGGTATCTGTTATTCTCTACGTAAACCACCCCGAACCCTTCGATTAGATTCCAGTCTGTAACTCACGCCCGGGTATCTGTTATTCTATATATAAACCACCCCGCACCCTTCGATTAGATTCCCAATTGTAACTCACTCCCATGTATCTGTTATTCCATATATAAACCACCCCGGACCCCTCGATTATATTCCAGTCTGTAACTCACTCCAAGGTATCTGTTATTCAATATATAAACTAACACCGAACCACTCGATTAGATTGCAGTCTGTAACTCACTCCCGGGATATCTGTTATTCTATATATAAACACCCCGGAATCACTCGAATAGATTCCAGTCTGTAACTCACTCCCGGGTATCTGTTATTCTATATATAAACCACCCCGAACCCCTCGATTAGATTTCAGTCTGTAAATCAATACCGGGTGTTTGTTATTCTATATATAAACCACCCCGAACCGCTCCATTAGGTTCCAGACTTTAACTCACTCCAGGGTATCTGTTATTCTATATATAAACACCCGAAACACTCGATTAGATTCCAGTCTGTAACTCACTCCCGGGTATCTGTTATTCTATATATAAACCAAACCCGAACCCCTCGATTACATTCCAGTCTGTACCGCGCTCCCGGGTATCTGCTATTCTATATATAAAACAACCCGAACCCCTAGATAAGATTCCAGTCTGTAACTCACTCCCGGGTATCTGTTATTCTATATATAAACCAGTCCCGAACCCCTCGATTAGATTCCAGTCTGTAGCGCACACCCGGATATCTGTTAATCTATATATAAACCATCCCGAATCCCTCGATTAGATTCCAGTCTGTAATGCACTCCCGGATATCTGTTATTCTATACATAAACCACCTCGAACCGCTCGATTCGATTCCAGTCTGTAACTCACTCTCGGGTATCTGTTATTCTATATATAAACCACCCCGAACCCCTCAATTAGATTCCAGTCTGCAACTCACTCCCGGGTAACTGTTATTCTATATATATAAACCACACCGAACCCCTCGAATACAATTCCAGCCTGTAATTCACTCCCATGTATCTGTTATTCTCTATAGAAACCACCCCAAACACCTCAATTAGATTCCAGTCTGTAACTCTTTCCCGGGTATCTGTTATTCTATATATAAACCACCCCGAACCACTCAATTAGATTCCCAATTGTAACTCACTCCCGGGTATCTGTTATTCTATATATAAACCATTCCCGAACCTCTCAATTAGATTCCAGTCTGTAACGGACACCCGGATATCTGTTAATCTATACATAAACCATCCCGAATCCCTCGATTAGATTCCAGTCTGTAATGCACTCCCGGGTATCTGTTATTCTATATATAAAACACCTCAAACCCCTCGATTAGATTCCAGTCTGTAACTCACTCCCGGGTATCTGTTATTATATAAAAACCATCCCGTACCCTTCGATTAGATTCCAATCTGTATTTCACTCCCGGGTACCTGTTATTCTCTATGTAAACCACCCCGAACACCTCAATTAGATTCCAGTCTGTTACCTACTCCCGGGTATCTGTTATTCTATATATAAACCACCCAGACCACCTCGATTAGATTCCAGTCTGTAACTCACTCCCAGGTATCTGTTATTCTACATATAAACCACCCCGAACCCCTCGATTAGATTCCAGTCTGTAATCCACTCACCGGTATCTGTTATTCTATACATAAAACACCTTAACCCCTCAATTCGATTCCAGTCTGTAACTCACTCTCGGGTATCTGTTATTCTATATATAAACCACCCCGGACCCCTCGATTAGATTCCAGTCAGCAACTCACTCCCGGGTAACTGTTATTCTATATCTTTTAACCACACCAAACCCCTCGAATACAATTCCAGCCTGTAGTTCACTCCCATGTATCTGTTATTCTCTATAGAAACCACCCCGAACCACTCAATTAGATTCCCAAATGTAACTCACACCCGGGTATCTGTTATTCTATATATAAACCACCCCGAACCCCTCGATTAGATTTCAGTCTGTAACTCACTCCCGGGCATCTGTTATTCTATATATAAACCCCCTCGAACCCCACGATTAGATTCCAGTCTGTAACTCACTCCCGGGTATCTGTTATTCTATATATAAACCACCCTGAACACCTCGATTAGATTCCAGCCAACAACACACTCCCGGGTATCTGTTATTCTACATATAAACCACCCCGAACCCCTAGATTAGATTCCAGTCTGTAATCCACTCACCGGTATCTGTTATTCTATACATAAAACACCTTAACCCCTCAATTCGATTCCAGTCTGTAACTCACTCTCGGGTATCTGTTATTCTATATATAAACCACCCCGGACCCCTCGATTAGATTCCAGTCAGCAACTCACTCCCGGGTAACTGTTATTCTATATCTTTTAACCACACCAAACCCCTCGAATACAATTCCAGCCTGTAGTTCACTCCCATGTATCTGTTATTCTCTATAGAAACCACCCCGAACCACTCAATTAGATTCCCAAATGTAACTCACACCCGGGTATCTGTTATTCTATATATAAACCACCCCGAACCCCTCGATTAGATTTCAGTCTGTAACTCACTCCCGGGCATCTGTTATTCTATATATAAACCCCCTCGAACCCCACGATTAGATTCCAGTCTGTAACTCACTCCCGGGTATCTGTTATTCTATATATAAACCACCCTGAACACCTCGATTAGATTCCAGCCAACAACACACTCCCGGGTATCTGTTATTCTATATATAAACCACCCCGAACCCCTTGATTAGATTCCAGTCTGTAACTCACTCCCGGGTAACTGTTATTCTATATATATAAACCACCCCAGACCCCTCGATTAGATTCCAGTCTGTAACTCACTCCCGGGTAACTGTTATTCTATATATATAAACCACACCGAACCCTTGGAATACAATTCCAGCCTGTAATTCACTCCCATGTATCTGTTAATCTCTATAGGAACCACCCCGAACACCTCAATTAGATTCCAGTCTGTAACTCATTCCCGGGTATCTGTTATTCTATATATAAACCACACCGAACCACTCAATTAGGTTCCCGACTGTAACTCACTCCCGGGTATCTGTTATTCTATATATAAACCACCCAGAACCCCTTGATTAGATTTCACTCTGTAACTCACTCGCGGGCATCTGTTATTCTATATATAAACCACCTGAACCCCTCGATTAGATTCCAGTCTGTAACTCACTCCCGGGCATCTGTTATTCTATATATAAACCACTCTGAACACCAAGATTAGATTCCAGCCTACAACACACTCCCAGGTATCTGTTATTCCATATATAAACCACCCTGTGCCCCTCGATTAGATTCCAGTCTGTAAATCACTCCCATGTATCTGTTATTCACTATAAAAACCACCCCGAACACCTCGATTAGATTCCAGTCTGTAACTCATTCCCGGATACCTGTTATTCTACATATAAATCACCCCGCACCCCTCGATTAGATTCCCAATTGTATCTCACTCCAATGTATCAGTCATTCTATATTTAAACCACCCCAAACCCCTCGATTAGATTCCAGTCTGTAACTCACTCCCGGGTATCTGTTATTCTATATATAAACCACCTCGAACCCCTCGATTAGATTCCAGTCTGTAACCTGCCCACGGGTATCTGTTATTCTCTATTTAAACCACAGCGCACCCCTCGATTAGATTCCAATCTGTAACTCACTCCTGGGTATCTGTTATTCTCTATAGAAACCACCCGGAACCCCTCGATTAGATTCTAGTCAGTAACTCACTCCCGGGTATCTGTTATTCTCTATAGAAACCACCCGGAACCCCTCGATTAGATTCCAGACAGCAACTCACTCCCGGGTAACTGTTATTCCATATATATAAACCACACCGAACCCCTCGAATACAATTCCAGCCTGTAACTCACTCCCATGTATCTGTTATTCTCTATAGAAACCAACCCGAACACCTCAATTAGATTCCAGTCTGTAACTGATTCACGGGTATCTATTATTCTATATATAAACCACCCCGAACCCCTCAATTAAATTCCCGACTGTAACTCACCCCGGGTACCTGTTATTCTATATATAAACCACATTAACCCCTCGATTAGATTCCAGTCTGTAACACACTCTCGGGTATCTGTTATTCTATAAATAAACCACGTCGAACCCCTCCATTAGATTACAGACTAGACTCACTCCCGGGTGTCTGTTATTCAATATATAAACACACCCCGAACCCCATGATTAGATTCCAGTCTGTAACTCAGTCCCGGGCATCTGTTATTCTATGTTTAAACCACCTGAACCCCTCGATTAGATTCCAGTCTGTAACTCATTCCCGGGTATTTGTTATTCTATATATAAACCACCCCGAACCCCTCGATTAGATTCCAGTCTGTAACCCATTCATAGGTATCGCTTATGCTATATATAAACCCCCCGAATGCCTCGATTAGATTCCAGTCTGTAACTGCCTCCCGGGTATCTGTTACTCTATATATAAACCATACTGAAACCCCTCGAATAGATTCCAGTCTGTAAGTCACTCCCATGTATCTATTATTCGCTATATAAACCACCCCGAACACCTCGATTAGATTCCAGTCTGTAACTCACTCCTGGGTATCTGTTATTCTATATATAAACCACCCCAAACCCCTCGATTAGATTCCAGTCTGTAACTCACTCCGCGGTATCTGTTATTCTATATATAAACACCCCGGAATCACTCGAATAGATTCCAGTCTGTAACTCATTCCATGTATCACTTATTCTCTATATAAACCACCCCGAACATCTCAATTAGATTCCAATCTGTAACTCACTGCCGGGTATCAGTTATGCTATATATAAACCACCCCAAACCCCTCGATTGGATTCCAGTCTGTTACTCAATACCGGGTATCTGTCATTCTATATATGAACCAACCCGCACCCCTCGATTAGATTCCAGTCTGTAACTCACTCCCGGGTATCTGTTATTCTATATATAAACCACCCCGAACCCCTCGAATAGATTTCAGTCTGTAAATCACTACCAGGTATCTGTTATTCTATATATAAACCACTCCGAACCCCTCGATTACATTCCAGTCTGTAATTCACTCCCATGTATCTGTTATTCTCCATATAAACCACCCCGAACACCTCAATTAGATTCCAGTCTGTAACTCATTCCCGAGTATCTGTTCTTCTATATATAAACCACCCCGAACTACTCAATTAGATTCCCAATTGTAACTCACTCCCGGGTATCTGTTATTCTACATATAAACCATTCCCGAACCCCTCGATTAGATTCCAGTCTGTAACTCACTCCCGGGTAAGTGTTATTATATAAAAACCATCCCATACCCTTCGATTAGATTCCAATCTGTAACTCACTCCCGGGTACCTGTTACTCTCTATACAAACCACGCCGAACACCTCAATTAGATTCCAGTCCGTAACTCACTCCCAGATATTTGTTATTCTCTATGTAAACCACACGAACACCTCAATTAGATTCCAGTCTGATACTCACTCCCGGGTATCTGTTATTCTATATATAAACCACCCAGACCACCTCGATTAGATTCCAGTCTGTAACTCACTCCCAGGTATCTGTTATTCTACATATAAACCACCCCGAACCCCTCGATTAGATTCCAGTCTGTAATCCACTCACCGGTATCTGTTATTCTATACATAAAACACCTTAACCCCTCGATTCGATTCCAGTCTGTAACTCACTCTCGGGTATCTGTTATTCTATATATAAACCACCCCGAACCCCTCGATTAGATTCCAGTCTGCAACTCACTCCCGGGTAACTGTTATTCTATATATATAAACCACACCAAACACCTCGAATACAATTCCAGCCTGTAATTCACTCCCATGTATCTGTTATTCTCGATAGAAACCACCCCGAACCACTCAATTAGATTCCCAAATGTAACTCACACCCGGGTATCTGTTATTCTATATATAAACCACCCAGAACCCCTCGATTAGATTTCAGCCAACAACACACTCCCGGGTATCTGTTATTCTATATATAAACCACCCCGAGCCCCTCAATTAGATTCCAGTCTGTAACTCACTCCCGGGTAACTGTTATTCTATATATATAAACCACCCCGGACCCCTCGATTAGATTCCAGTCTGTAAATCACTCCCGGGTAACTGTTATTCTATATATATATATATAAACCACACCAAACCCCTGGAATACAATTCCAGCCTGTAATTCACTCCCATGTATCTGTTATTCTCTATAGAAACCAGCCCGAACACCTCAATTAGATTCCAGTCTGTAACTCATTCCCAGGTATCTGTTATTCTATATATAAACCACCACGAACCACTAAATTAGGTTCCCGACTGTAACTCACTCCCGGGTATCTGTTATTCTATATATAAACCACCCAGAACCCCTCGATAAGATTTCAGTCTGTAACTCACACGCGGGCATCTGTTATTCTATATATAAACCACCTGAACCCCTCGATTAGATTCCAGTCTGTAACTCACTCCCGGGCATCTGTTATTCTATATATAAACCATTCTGAACACCAAGATTAGATTCCAGCCTACAACACACTCCCAGGTATCTGTTATTCCATATATAAACCACCCTGTGCCCCTCGATTAGATTCCAGTCTGTAAATCACTCCCATGTATCTGTCATTCACTATAAAAACCACCCCGAACACCTCGATTAGATTCCAGACTGTAACTCATTCCCGGGTACCTGTTATTCTACATATAAATCACCCCGCACCCCTCGATTAGATTCCCGATTGTATCTCACTCCAATGTATCAGTTATTCTATATTTAAACCACCCCGAACCCCTCGATTAGATTCCAGTCTGTAACTCACTCCCGGGTATATGTTATTCTATATATAAACCACCCCTCACCCTTCGATTAGATTTCCAATTGTAACTCACTCCAATGTATCTGTTATTCCATATATAAACCACCCCGGACCCCTCGATTATATTCCAGTCTGTAACTCACTCCAAGGTATCTGTTATTCAATATATAAACCAACCCCGAACCACTCGATTAGATTGCAGTCTGTAACTCACTCCCGGGTATCTGTTATTCTATATATAAACACACTGAACCACTCGATTAGATTCCAGTCTGTAACTCACTCCCGGGTATCTGTTATTCTATATATAAACCACCTCGAACCCCTCGATTAGATTCCAGTCTGTAACCTGCCCACGGGTATCTGTTATTCTCTATTTAAACCACAGCGCACCCCTCGATTAGATTCCAATCTGTAACTCACTCCCGGGTATCTGTTATTCTCTATAGAAACCACCCTGAACCACTCAATTAGATTCCCAAATGTAACTCACACCCGGGTATCTGTTATTCTATAGATAAACCACCCAGAACCCCTCGATTAGATTTCAGTCAATAACTCACTCCCGGGTATCTGTTATTCTATACATAAACCCCCACGAACCCCACGATTAGATTCCAGTCTTTAACTCACTCCCAGGCATCTGTTATTCTATATATAAACCACCTGAACCCCTCGATTAGATTCCAGTCTGTAACTCACTCCAGGGTATCTGTTATTCTATACATAAACCACGCCAAACACCTCAATTAGATTCCAGTCTGTAACTCACTCCTGGGCATTTGTTATTCTACATATAAACCATCCCATATCCCTCGATTAGATTCCAGTCTGTTACTCACTCCCAGATATCTGTTATCCTATATATAAACCACCCGGAAACCCCTTGAATAGATTCCAGTCTGTAAATCACTCCCATGTATCTGTTATTCGCTATATAAACCACCCCAAACACCTCGATTAGATTCCAGTCTGTGACTCACTCCCGGGTATCTGTTACTCTGTATATAAACCAACCCCGAACCCCACGATTAGATTCGCGTCTTTAACTCACTCCTGGGTATCTGTTATTCTATATATAAACCAACCCAACCACCTCGATTAGTTTCCAGTCTGTAACTCACTCCCGGGTACCTGTTATTCTATATATAAACCACCCCGAACCCCTCGATTAGATTCCAGTCTGTAACTCACTCCCGGGTATCTGTTATTCTATATATAATCCATCCCGAATCCCTCGATTAGATTCCAGTCCGTAACTCACTCCTGGGTATCTATTATTCTATATATAAACCACCACGAACCCCTCGATTAGATTCATGTCTGTAACTCACTCCCAGATATCTGTGATTCTATATATAAACCACCCTATAACCCCTCCAATAGATTCCAGTCTGTAAATCACTCCCATGTATCTGTTATTCGCTATATAAACCACCCCGAACACCTCGATTAGATTCCAGTCTGTAACTCACTCCCGGGTATCTGTTATTCTCTAAATAAACCACCCCGAAACCCTCGATTAGATTCCAGTCTGTAATTCACTCCCGGGTATGTTATTCTATATATAAACCATCCCGAATCCCTCGATTAGATTCCAGTCTGTAACTCACTCCTGGGTATCTGTTATTCTATATATAAACCACCACGAACCCCTCGATTAGATTCATGTCTGTAACTCACTCCCAGATATCTGTTATTCTATATATAAACCACCCTGAAACCCCTCCAATAGATTCCAGTCTGTAAATCACTCCCATGTATCTGTTATTCGCTATATGAACCACCTCGAACACCTCGATTAGATTCCAGTCTGTAACTCACTCCCGGGTATCTGTTAGTCTCTTTATAAACCACCCCGAAACACTCACTTAGATTCCAGTCTGTAACACACTCCCAGGTATCTGTTATTCTATATATAAACACCCCTGAACCCTTCGATTAGATTCCAGTTTGCAACTCACTCTCGGGTATCTGTTCTTCTACATATATATACCACACGGAACTCCTCGATTAGATTCCAATCTGTAACTCATTCCATGTATCTGTTATTCTCTATATAAACCACCCCGAACCACTCGAATAGATTCCAGTCTGTAACTCACTCCCGGGTATCTGTTATTCTATATATAGACCCCCCCGAGCCGCTTATTTAGATTCCACTTTGTAACTCACTCCCGGGTATCTGTTATTCTGTATATAAAACACCCTGAAAGCCCTCAAATAGATTACAGCCTGCAACTCACTCCTGGATATATGTTATTCTATATATAATCCACCCCGAACCCCTCGATTAGATTCCAGCCTGTAACTCACTCCCATGTATTTGTTATTCTGTATATAAACCACCCTGAAACACCTCAAATAGATTCCAGCCTGCAACACACTCCCGGATATCTGTTATTCTATATATAACCCACATGGAACCTCTCGATTAGATTCCAGTCTGTAACTCACTCCCGGATATCTGTTATTCCATATATAAACCACCCTGAACCCCTCGAATAGATCCAGGTCGGTAACTCACTCCTATGTATCTGTTATTCTCTATGTAAACCACCCCGAACACCTCAATTAGATTCCAGTCTGTATCTCACTCCCAGGTATCTGTTATTCTATATATAAAACACCCCGAACTCCTCGATGAGATTCCCGAATGTAACTCACTCCCACGTATCTGTTATTCTATATATAAACCACGCCGAACCCCTCGATTAGATTTCAGTCTGTAAATCACTCCCGGGTATCTGTTATTCTATATATAAATCACCCCGAACCCCTCGATTGGATTCCAATCCGTAACTCACTCCCGGGTATCTGTTATTCTATATATATACCAGCCCGAACACCTCCATTAGGTTCCATACTTTAACTCACTCCCGGGTATCTGTTACTCTGTATATAAACCAACCCCGAACCCCACGATTAGATTCGCGTCTGTAACTCACTCCTGGGTATCTGTTATTCTATATATAAACCACCCCGACCACCTCGATTAGTTTCCAGTCTATAACTCACTCCCGAACCCCTCGAATACAATTCCAGCCTGTAATTCACTCCCATGTATCCGTTATTCTCTATAGAAACCACCCAAAACCACTCAATTAGATTCCCAACTGTAACTCACTCCCGGGTTTCTGTTATTCTATATATAAACCACCCAGAACCCCTCGATTAGATTTCAGTCTGTAACTCACTCCCGGGTATCTGTTATTCTATACATAAACCCCCACGAACCCCACGATTAGATTCCAGTCTGTAACTCACTCCCGGGTATCTGTTATTCTATACATAAACCCCCACGAACCCCACAATTAGATTCCAGTCTGTAACTCACACCCCGGGTATCTGTTATTCTATACATAAACCCCCACGAACCCCACAATTAGATTCCAGTCTTTAACTCACTCCCAGGCATCTGTTATTCTATATATAAACCACCCCGAACCCCTCGATTAGATTCCGGTCAGTAACTCACTCCCGGGTATCTGTTATTCTATATATAGACCACCCCGAACACCTGGAATACAATTCCAGTCTGTAACTCAATCCCGGGCATCTGTTATTCTATATATAAACCATCCCAAATCCCTCGATTAGATTCCAGTCTGTTACTCACCCCCAGATATCTGTTATTCTATAGATAAACCACCCCAAACCCCTCGATTAGATTCCAGTCTGTAATCCACTCACCGGTATCTGTTATTCTATACATAAACCACCTTAACCCCTCGATTCGATTCCAGTCTGCAACTCACTCCTGGGTAACTGTTATTCTATACATATATATAAACCACACCGAACCCCTCGAATACAATTCCAGCCTGTAATTCACTCCCATGTATCCGTTATTCTCTATAGAAACCACCCAAAACCACTCAATTAGATTCCCAACTGTAACTCACTCCCGGGTTTCTGTTATTCTATATATAAACCACCCAGAACCCCTCGATTAGATTTCAGTCTGTAACTCACTCCCGGGTATCTGTTATTCTATACATAAACCCCCACGAACCCCACGATTAGATTCCAGTCTGTAACTCACTCCCGGGTATCTGTTATTCTATACATAAACCCCCACGAACCCCACAATTAGATTCCAGTCTTTAACTCACTCCCAGGCATCTGTTATTCTATATATAAACCACCTGAACCCCTCGATTAGATTCCAGTCTATAACTCACTCCTGGGTATTTCTTATTCTATATATAAACCACGCCAAACACCTCAATTAGATCCCAGTCTGTAACTCACTCCCGGGCATCTGTTATTCTATATATAAACCACCCAGAACCCCTCGATTAGATTTCAGTCAGTAACTCACTCCCGGGTGTCTGTTATTCTATACATAAACCCCCACGAACCCCACGATTAGATTCCAGTCTGTAACTCACTCCCAGGCATCTGTTATTCTATATATAAACCACGCCAAACACCTCAATTAGATTCCAGTCTGTAACGCACTCCTGGGCATTTGTTATTCTATATATAAACCATCCCATATCCCTCGATTAGATTCCAGTCTGTTACCCACTCCCAGATATCTGTTATCCTATATATAAACCACCCTGAAACCCCTCGAATAGATTCCAGTCTGTAAATCACTCCCAAGTATCTGTTATTCTCTATATAAACCACCCCGAACCCCACGATTAGATTCACGTCTGTAACTCACTCCTGGGTATCTGTTATTCTATATATAAAACACCCCGACCACCTCGATTAGTTTCCAGTCTGTAACTCACTCCCGGGTATCTGTTATTCTATATATAAACCACCCCGAACCCCTCGATTAGATTGAAGTCTGTAACTCACTCCCGGGTATCTGTTATTCTATATATAATCCATCCCGAATCCCTCGATTAGATTCCAGTCCGTAACTCACTCCTGGGTATCTATTATTCTATATATAAACCACCACGAACCCCTCGATTAGATTCATGTCTGTAACTCACTCCCAGATATCTTTGATTCTATATATAAACCACCCTGAAACCCCTCCAATAGATTCCAGTCTGTAAATCACTCCCATGTATCTGTTATTCGCTATATAAACCACCCCGAACACCTCGATTAGATTCCAGTCTGTAACTCACTCCCGGGTATCTGTTATTCTATATATAAACCATCCCGAATCCCTCGATTAGATTCCAGTCCGTAACTCACTCCTGGGTATCTGTTATTCTATATATAAACCATCCCGAATCCCTCGATTAGATTCCAGTCTGTAACTCATTCCCAGATATCTGTTATTCTATATATAAACTACCCCGAACCCCTTGATTAGATTCCAGTCTGTAACTCACTCCTGGGTATCTGTTATTCTATATATAAACCACCACGAACCCCTCGATTAGATTCATGTCTGTAACTCACTCCCAGATATCTGTTATTCTATATATAAACCACCCTGAAACCCCACCAATAGATTCCAGTCTGTAAATCACTCCCATGTATCTGTTATTCGCTATATAAACCACCCCGAACACCTCGATTAGATTCCAGTCTGTAACTCACTCCCGGGTATCTGTTACTCTCTTTATAAACCACCCCGAAACACTCAATTAGATTCCAGTCTGTAACGCACTCCCAGGTATCTGTTATTCTATATATAAACACCCCTGAACCCTTCGATTAGATTCCAGTTTGCAACTCACTCCCGGGTATCTGTTCTTCTACATATATATACCACACGGAACTCCTCGATTAGATTCCAATCTGTAACTCATTCCACGTATCTGTTATTCTCTATATAAACCACCCCGAACCACTCGAATAGAGTCCAGTCTGTAACTCACTCCCGGGTATCTGTTATTCTATATATAGACCCCCCCGAGCCGCTTATTTAGATTCCACTTTGTAACTCACTCCCGGGTATCTGTTATTCTGTATATAAAACACCCTGAAAGCCCTCAAATAGATTACAGCCTGCAACTCACTCCTGGGTATATGTTATTCTATATATAATCCACTCCGAACCCCTCGATTAGATTCCAGCCTGTAACTCACTCCCATGTATCTGTTATTCTGTATATAAACCACCCGGAAACCTCTCGATTAGATTCCAGTCTGTAACTCACTCCCGGATATCTGTTATTCCATATATAAACCACCCCGAACCCCTCGAATAGATCCAGGTCGGTAACTCACTCCTATGTATCTGTTATTCTCTATGTAAACCACCCCGAACACCTCAATTAGATTCCAGTCTGTATCTCACTCCCAGGTATCTGTTATTCTATATATAAAACACCCCGAACTCCTCGATTAGATTCCCGAATGTAACTCACTCCCACGTATCGGTTATTCTATATATAAACCAAGCTGAACCGATCGATTAGATTTCAGTCTGTAAATCACTCCCGTGTATCTGTTATTCTATATATAAACCACCCCGAACCCCTCGATTGGATTCCAATCCGTAACTCACTCCCGGGTATCTGTTATTATATATATATACACCACGCCGAACACCTCCATTAGGTTCCAGACTTTAACTCACTCCCGGGTATCTGTTACTCTGTATATAAACCAACCCCGAACCACACGATTAGATTCGCGTCTGTAACTCACTCCTGGGTATCTGTTATACTATATATAAACCACCCCGACCACCTCGATTAGTTTCCAGTCTATAACTCACTCCCGGGTATCTGTTATTCTATATATAAACCACCCCGAACCCCTCGATTAGATTCCGGTCAGTAACTCACTCCCGGGTATCTGTTATTCTATATATAGACCACCCCGAACAACTGGAATACAATTCCAGCCTGTAACTCACTCCCAGGCATCTGTTATTCTATATATAAAGCATCCCAAATCCCTCGATTAGATTCCAGTCTGTTACTCACTCCCAGATATCTGTTATTCTATATATAAACCACCCCGAACCCCTCAATTAGATTCCAGTCTGTAACTAACTCCCAGATATCTGTTAATCTATATATAAACCACCCCGAACCCCTCGATTAGATTCCAGTCTGTAACTCACTCCTGGGTATCTGTTATTCTATATATAAACCACCACGAACCCCTCGATTAGATTCATGTCTGTAAATCACTCCCAGATTTCTGTGATTCTATATATAAACCACCCTGAAACCCCTCCAATAGATTCCAGTCTGTAACTCACTCCCGGGTATCTGTTACTCTCTTTATAAACCACCCCGAACCCCTCGATTAGATTCCAGTCTGTAACTCACTCCCGGGTATCTGTTATTCTATATATAAACCATCCCGAATCCCTCGATTAGATTCCAGTCCGTAACTCACTCCTGGGTATCTGTTATTCTAAATATAAACCATCCCGAATCCCTCGATTAGATTCCAGTCTGTAACTCACTCCTGGGTATCTGTTATTCTATATATAAACCACCACGAGCCCCTCGATTAGATTTCAGTCTGTAAATCACTCCCGGGTATCTGTTATTCTATATATAAACCACCCCGAACCCCTCGATTAGATTCCAATCCGTAACTCACTCCCGGGTATCTGTTATTCTATATATATACCACTCCGAACCCCTCCATTAGGTTCCAGACTTTAACTCACTCCCGGGTATCTGTTACTCTGTATATAAACCAACCCGACCACCTCGATTAGTTTCCGGTCAGTAACTCACCCCGGGTATCTGTTATTCTATATATAGACCACCCCGAAACCCTGGTATACAATTCCAGTCTGTAACTCACTCCCATGTATCTGTTATTCTCTATATAAACCACCCCGAACCCCTCAATTAGATTCCAGTCTGTAACTCACTCCCAGATATCTGTTATTCTATATATAAACCACCCCGAATCCCTCGATTAGATTCCAGTACGTAACTCACTCCTGGGTATCTGTTATTCTATATATAAACCACCACGAACCCCTCGATTAGATTCATGTCAGTAACTCACTCCCAGATATCTGTTATTCTATATATAAACCACCCTGAAACCCCTCCAATCGATTCCAGTCTGTAAATCACTCCCATGTATCTGTTATTCCCTATATAAACCACCCCGAACACCTCGATTAGATTCCAGTCTGTAACTGACTCCCGGGTATCTGTTACTCTCTTTATAAACCACCCCGAAACACTCAATTAGATTCCAGTCTGTAACGCACTCCCAGGTATCTGTTATTCTATACATAAACACCCCTGAACCCTTCGATTAGATTCCAGTTTGTAACTCACTCCCGGGTATGTGTTCTTCTACATATATATACCACACGGAACTCCTCGATTAGATTCCAATCTGTAACTCATTCCATGTATCTGTTACTCTCTATATAAACCACCCCGAACCACTCGATTAGATTCCAGTCTGTAACTCACGCCCGGGTATCTGTTATTCTATATATAAACCACCCCGAGCCCCTTATTTAGATTCCACTTTGTAACTCACTCCTGGGTATCTGTTATTCTGTATATAAAACACCCTGAAAGCCTTCAAATAGATTACAGCCTGCAACTCACACCTGGGTATATGTTATTCTATATATAATCCACCCCGAACCTCTCGATTAGATTCCAGTCTGTAACTCACTCCCATGTATCTGTTATTCTGTATATAAACCACCCTGAAACACCTCAAATAGATTCCAGCCTGCAACACACTCCCGGATATCTGTTATTCTATATATAACCCACATGGAACCTCTCGATTAGATTCCAGTCTGTAACTCACTCCCGGATATCTGTTATTCTCTATGTAAACCACCCCGAACACCTCAATTAGATTCCAGTCTGTAACTCACTCCCATGTATCTGTTATTCTATATATAAACCACCCCGAACCCCTCGATTAGATTTCAGTCTGTAAATCACTGCCGGGTATCTGTTATTCTATATATAAACCACCCCGAACCCCTCGATTAGATTCCAATCCGTAACTCACTCCCGGGTATCTGTTATTCTATATATAGACCACCCCGAACCCCTGGTATACAATTCCAGTCTGTAACTCACTCCCATGTATCTGTTATTCTCTATATAAACCACCCCGAACCCCTCGATTAGATTCCAGTCTGTAACTCACTCCTGGGTATCTGTTATTCTATATATAAACCACCACGAACCCCTCGATTAGATTCACGTCTGTAACTCACTCCCAGATATCTGTTATCCTATATATAAACCACCCTGAAACCCCTCGAATAGATTCCAGTCTGTAAATCACTCCCATGTATCTGTTATTCGCTATATAAACCACCCCGAACACCTCGATTAGATTCCAGTCTGTAACTCACTCCCATGTATCTGTTATTCTATATATAAACCACTCCGAACCCGTCGATTAGATTTCAGTCTGTAAATCACTCCCAGGTATCTGTTATTCTATATATAAACCACCCCGAACCCCTCGATTAGATTCCAATCCGTAACTCACTCCCGGGTATCTGTTATTTTATATATATACCACCCCGAACCCCTCCATTAGGTTCCAGACTTTAACTCACTCCCGGGTATCTGTTACTCTGTATATAAACCAACCCCGAACCCCACAATTAGATTCGCGTCTGTAACTCACTCCTGGGTATCAGTTATTCTATATATAAACCACCCCGACCACCTCGATTAGTTTCCGGTCAGTAACTCACTCCCGGGTATCTGTTATTCTATATATAGACCACCCCGAACCCCTGGTATACAATTCCAGTCTGTAACTCACTCCCATGTATCTGTTATTCTCTAAATAAACCACCCCGAACCCCTCGATTAGATTCCAGTCTGTAACTCACTCCCAGATATCTGTTATTCTATATATAAACCACCCCGAACCCCACGATTAGATTCCAATCTGTGACTCACTCCTGGGTATCTGTTATTCTATATATAAACCACCACGAACCCCTCGATTAGATTCAAGTCTGTAACTCACTCCCAGATATCTGTGATTCTATATATAAACCACCCTGAAACCCCTCCAATAGATTCCAGTCTGTAAATCACTCCCATGTATCTGTTATTCGCTATATAAACCACCCCGAACACCTCGATTAGATTCATGTCTGTAACTCACTCCCAGATATCTGTTATCCTATATATAAACCACCCTGAAACCCCTCGAATAGATTCCAGTCTGTAAATCACTCCCATGTATCTGTTATTCGCTATATAAACCACCCCGAACACCTAGATTAGATTCCAGTCTGTAACTCACTCCCGGGTATCTGTTATTCTATATATAAACCATCCCGAATCCCTCGATTAGATTCCAGTCCGTAACACACTCCTGGGTATCTGTTATTCTATATATAAACCATCCCGAATCCCTCGATTAGATTCCAGTCTGTAACTCACTCCCAGATATCTGTTATTCTATATATAAACCACCCTGAACCCCTCGATTAGATTCCAGTCTGTAACTCACTCCTGGGTATCTGTTATTCTATATATAAACCACCACGAACCCCTCGATTAGATTCAAGTCTGTAACTCACTCCCAGATATCTGTGATTCTATATATAAACCACCCTGAAACCCCTCCAATAGATTCAAGTCTGTAAGTCACTCCCATGTATCTGTTATTCGCTATATAAACCACCCCGAACACCTCGATTAGATTCCAATCTGTAACTCACTCCCAGGTATCTGTTACTCTCTTTATAAACCACCCCGAACCCCTCGATTAGATTCCAGTCTGTAACTCACTCCTGGGTATCTGTTATTCTATATATAAACCACCACGAACCCCTCGATTAGATTCATGTCTGTAACTCACTCCCAGATATCTGTTATTCTATATATAAACCACCCTGAAACCCCTCCAATAGATTCCAGTCTGTAAATCACTCCCATGTATCTGTTATTCGCTATATAAACCACCCCGAACACCTCGATTAGATTCCAGTCTGTAACTCACTCCCGGGTATCTGTTACTCTCTTTATAAACCACCTCGAAACACTCAATTAGATTCCAGTTTGTAACTCACTCCTGGGTATCTGTTGTTCTACATATATATACCACACGGAACCCCTCGATTAGATTCAAATCTGTAACTCATTCCATGTATCTGTTATTCTATATATAAACCACCGCGAACCACTCGATTAGATTCCAGTCTGTAACTCACTCCCGGGTATCTGTTATTCTGTATATAAAACACCATGAAAGCCCTCAAATAGATTACAGCCTGCAACTCACTCCTGGGTATATGTTATTCTATATATAATCCACCCCGAACCCCTCGATTAGATTCCAGCCTGTAACTCACTCCCATGTATCTGTTATTCTGTACATAAACCACCCTGAAACACCTCAAACAGATTCCAGCCTGCAACACACTCCCGGATATCTGTTATTCTATATATAACGCACATGGAACCTCTCGATTAGATTCCAGTCTGTAACTCACTCCCCGATATCTGTTATTCCATATATAAACCACCCCGAACCCCTCGAATAGATCCCAGTCTGTAACTCACTCCTATGTATCTGTTATTCTCTATGTAAACCACCCCGAACACCTCAATTAGATTCCAGTCTGTAACTCACTCCCAGGTATCTGTTATTCTATATATAAACCACCCCGTACCCCTCGATTAGATTTCAGTCTGTAAATCACTCCCGGGTATCTGTTATTCTATATATAAACCACCCCGAACCCCTCGTTTAGATTCCAATCCGTAACTCACTCCCGGGTATCTGTTATTCTATATATATATAGCACCCCGAACCCCTCCATTAGGTTCCAGACTTTAACTCACACCCGGGTATCTGTTACTCTGTATATAAACCAACCCCGAACCCCACGATTAGATTCGCGTCTGTAACTCACTCCTGGGTATCTGTTATTCTATATATAAACCACCCCAACCACCTCGATTAGTTTCCAGTCTGTAACTCACTCCCAGGTATCTGTTATTCTATATATAAACCACCCCGAACCCCTCGATTAGATTCCGGTCAGTAACTCACTCCCGGGTATCTGTTATTCTGTACATAAACCACCCCGAACCCCTCGATTGGATTCCAGTCTGTACCACACTCCCCAGTATCTCTTTTCCCTCATGAATTGTTGAACATAAATACACTTACTGCTCCGTCAAATGTGAGGGCCTCCTCTAGAGTTTCAACATCATCGAACTCGACGTAACAAAACCCTACAGAGGAAGGAATTGCAAAATGCAGCTGTTAGTGCGCAGATCGAACATTTACAGGGGCATGGACAGAAGTTTCTTTTGGGTAACCTCATATAGGCTCATGACCAGGCCACACGGAGCACCGTGCACAGTCCCGGTCTCCATATCTCTCGGTTGGACCACACTCGGAGCACCGTGCACAGTCCCGGTCTCCCTATCCCTCGGTTAGACCACACTCGGAGCACCGTGCACAGTCCCGGTCTCCGTATCCCTCGGTCAGACCACACTCAGAGCACCGTGCACAGTCCCGGTCTCCGTAACCCTCGGTTAGACCACACTCGGAGTACCGTGCACAGTCCCGGTCTCCGTATCCCTTGATCAGACCACACTCAGAGCACAGTGCACAGTCCCGGTCTCCGTATCCCTTGGTTAGACCACACTCGGAGCACCGCGCACAGTTCCGGTCTCCGTATCCCTCAATTAGACCACACTCGGAGCACTGTGCACAGTCCCGGTCTCCGTATCCCTTGGTTAGACCACACTCGGAGCACTGTGCACAGACCCAGTCTCCGTATCCCTCGGTTAGACCACATTTGGACAAAAATCGAGGACAAAGCAGCCCCGCTTGATCAGCCCCCCATCCACAAACATTCACTCCCTCCACCACCGACGCACAGTAGCAGCAGCGTGTGTACCATCTACAAGATGCACTGCAGCAACTCACCGAGGCTCCTTCGACAGCGCCGCCCAAACCCACGACCTCTCCCATCTAGAAGGACAAGGGCAGCAGACACATGGGGAACACCAGCACCTGGAGGTTCCCCTCCGAGCCCCTCACCATCCCAGCTTGGAAATATATCGGCCGTTCCTTCACTGTCGCTGGGTCCAAATCCTGGGAACTCCCTCCCTAACAGCGCCGTGGGTATACCTACACCACATGGGGACCGCAGCAGCTCAAGATGGCGGCTTACCCAACACCTTCTCAAGGGGGCAATTCGGGATGGGCAATAAATGCTGGGCCCGGACAGAGACACCCACATCCATGAGTGAATAAAGGAAACAGTGAGCAGCCCATGGAGGGGCTGGCGAGAGATATCAACCAGGCTGGGGAGCAGGTAAGGGAATGGCCGATGGTATATAGTGTGAGGAGACGCTAAGCTATCCACCTTGTCCAGTAGGACAGAGAAGCAGGAAGTAAACAGAGGTGGTGAAATGTTTGCATTCAGAGAGACCTGGGTGGGTGCATGAATCACACCAAGTGAACGTAAAGACACGGCCAATAATGAGCAAGGAGTTGACGTCCATGAGTAAAGGAGGCTTACAATCATTACACAGAGAATCGACCTCCTTCACTCCGAGGGGAGAACAGCCCCAGCTCCTCCAACCGAACCTTGTAGATAAAACCCACCCCCTCACCCCCCGGGAACCGTCCTGGTAAACCTCCCTCTTTCACCCTCTCGGGGACCCTCACACCCTTCACCACCCGAACCTCGTAGATAAAACCCACCCCCTCATCCCCCAGGGGACCGTCCTGGTAAATCTCCCTCCCCCACCCTCTCGGGGACCCTCACACCCTTCACCACCCGAACCTCGTAGATAAAACCCACCCCCTCATCCCCCGGGGGAACCGTCCTGGTAAATCTCCCTTCTCCACCCTCTCGGGGACCCTCACACCCGAACCTCGTAGATAAAACCCACCCCCCCTCATCCCCTGGGGGAACCATCCTGGTAAATCTCCCTCCCCCCCACCTCTCGGGGACCTTCACACCCTCCCTACAGGGTGGCGACTGGAGCAGGAGGCGGTGCTCGAGTTGGGGCCTAACCAGAGTGTGACCAATGTTCAGCCTGACTTCGCTGCTTTGTACTCGATGCCTCGGTGGATGGGACCCACCCATGGTTTTGCTGACCCCGCTCTCGACGCGTCTGCCTTCAGAATCGATGCCCCTGTACTCCCCCTCCGCCCCAACCGGGTCCCTGCGCCCCTGCACAGGCCTTCGAACTGGGTCATGAAGACTCTGTTGCCCCCCTCCCCAACCCTTCTCCCAAAACGCATCGCCTCCCACTTCCCTGTGTTAAACTGCACCCGCCGCTTGCCAGCCCATCCTGCTGGCTCCCTACGTTCGGGTACAGACGATTCGAACCCTCCTCAGCGTCTGACGCTTCCCCCAAGGACGGTGCCACTGGCACATTTGGAAATCCGACTCCGTATTCCGAGTCATTTATAAGCAGCAGAAGTAAAAGCAGCGAGCCCCAGCAGCGACCCTCGGAGAGTATCCTCCACTCTGTGAAACAGCCGCCCGCCACTATCCGCTGGTATCTGGCCTTAAGCCAATATTTTTATTCATCCAGTTGGACACTGACCCTCCTATTCCGGGAGCCTCAATAGTCCTAACCAGCCTTTCATGTGGCACTTGGTCAAATGCTGTCTTAAAATCCGTATGGGCAACATCCACCGCAGTTATGATCACTATTTCCCATTCGTTCTTTTTTCCAATGGGATGCCCAAATTGGAAAATCGACAAGCCAGCTCTCCTCACGCTGGTTCAGGTTGGGGAACGGTGCAGGCCGCTTGGTGTATGGCGCGTTCAAACTGAATACGGAGTTCAACTGCGTTATGATCACTATTTCCCGGGGGGAGGGGGGGGCCACTGACCTTTGAACTTGTCCGTCTCCTTGTCACGCACCAATCGTATGCTGCGGACCCGGAGGTCCTTGAAGATGTGGTCGATGTCGCCCTGGACAGCGTTGAAGGGTAGGTTCCCCACGAAGGCGGTGAACGGTGGCTCGGTGGGCAGCTCCTTTTGGCGCCGGGGACCGTCACCCCCTCCTCCTCCTCCTCTAGGCCTCCTGAACGGCCCCAGGGAAAGGGGGAGAGAGAGAGAGAGAGAGAGGGAGGGAGAGAGAGGGAGAGAGAGGGAGAGAGAGGGAGAGAGAGGGAGAGAGAGGGAGAGAGAGGGAGAGA